>NC_135670.1:15512501-15722383 GCF_964188315.1 Podarcis muralis | reverse complement strand
GAGGTCACCTGCGCTGTCCCCTTGGCATTGCACCACGGGGGAGGGCAGAGCCCCTGCTTTGCCCGCTGGCGTCTCCAGGCAGGGCTGGGAGATCGTCCCCTGCCAGTCAGTGCAGGCGGCACTGAGCTAGACGGATTAGCGGTCTGACTCGGTATAAGGCAGCTTCCTACACCCACAATGCAAGGTTGGCTGGGCTTCCCAACCCAAAGCCTTCACTGCTCTGCTCTGCTTTTCTTTTCTTTTGCGCGATGGAGTTGGTCTTTAATTGTACCCGCCCGGCGACCCGCTCGATGTTTTTTTCCTTTGAGATCTCGCCGCTGCTTCCTGTTACTTGGAAGAGGAGAATAATAACCTCCATCGCCCCCCTCCGATGCACCACTCTTAATCGCATCGATGCTACACATTTTATTAAGGCCAGCCGTTTAATTGACATTGACGCTGACCTTTGCAGGGGAACAGGGAAGAAACAGGTGGATTGACACTCGCGCCGCTCTTTTTGCGGGCAGGTGATTGCTGTTAAGCAAGCAAGCGCGCACCCATCTCATCTGCAAATATATATACTGTATATATATCTGTTGAGCGCAAGGATTAATGCAAGGGAGCACTTGCTTGCCTGTGCATTTAAGCTGTTGCAGCCTCCCCTCCTCGTGGCGGCTGCGGCTGTCCGAGCCGCTCTCCGGGGGGAAGAGTTGAGTTGCGAGATGAGCGATAATGGGCCCA
Source organism: Podarcis muralis (assembly GCF_964188315.1). Lineage (NCBI taxonomy): Eukaryota > Metazoa > Chordata > Lepidosauria > Squamata > Lacertidae > Podarcis > Podarcis muralis. The sequence continues at coordinate 15,721,663 of NC_135670.1, read as the reverse complement.
TTAATCCATTTAGGCGCTGGCGATTAGCGCTGTCTCATAACAGGCCTGGGAAGGGAGGCAGGCCGGAGGGGAAGTACAAGAGAGTGCTGGTTGGCATCACCCTTGTGGATTTTCTCCCCAGGTGATTCCCATCTTGCAGGTGGAGGCGGTTAGGCAGGCAGCCAGATCCTGTGCATCAGTCCTTTTGCCCAAGGAAGCCTGGCTTTGCCTAACACCGCCTAGTGGCAGAGGCAGCCTTTATTTATATAGCTATCCTTCATTTGGATCAGCAGTTCCCAAACTTTTGAGGGCCACTATGCCTTTCGTTCCATAAACTCATCCCCAGTGCTTCCTCCCCTATAAAAAGCATTATTCAAAATATCTGTTTGCACAACCCACTAAGGAAGATTATAACACAGTAAAATTCAAAGCAGTAACAATTAATTGCATATTTATTCAACATCCAAATCAAACTATTTGCTTTAATGAATTCAACAAAATTTATGAACTTGATCCAGTGAGACCCGCTTTTCAAAGTCTGACACCTCCACACACACCCCACTACCCCCTTGCCTCTTGGTGCCCACCTAAGTAATCCTACCACCCCACCCCACCTGCCACTACTGCCACTTTGGGAACCACTGATTTAAGATTTTTTAACAAATGTAAAGACCACAGCAATTAGCCATTAAAGCGGTGGACAGGGTAGAAACAATGAAATGCAGGAATACAGGCTCTAAGAAGAATAAAATCAATTGATCAAAAGAACATGGGTAGGCAACCTAAGGCCCAGGGGCCGGATGTGGCTCATTTGCCTTCTCAATCCGGCCCCTGGACAGTCTGGGAATCAGTATGTTTTTACATGAGCAGAATGTATCCTTTTATTTAAAATGCATCTCTGGGTTATTTGTGGGGCATAGGAATTCGTTCATTATTTTTTTTCAAAATATAGTCTGGCCCACCACATGGTCTAAGGGACGGTGGACCGGCCCACGACTGAAAAAGGTTGCTGACCCCTGCTCTAGAACACTAAAACCACCCATACAAACTCTAAAAGCAGAAGCATTTCATCAGCAGTTTCCACTCGGCCTCCTCAGCTTGCAGAACTGGCACTGTTACAGGTGCTACGTAATACTCATTCCACATTTGTAAGAAACTGATCTTTTAGTGCAGCAGCACCTACACTTTGGAACTCCCTGCCTATTGACATCAGGAAGGCTCCTTTGCCACACTCTTGTTGGCACCTGCCAAGCTTGCCCAGACACGGTAGAATGTTGGAAGTGTGTTTTAATCTTTTAGCTCCTCACTGATTTCAATGGTTTTTTAAATGTTTTAAATAACTGTTTTTGACTGTTCTTACTGGTTGTTGCTTTTTTTTTTACAATGAAGCAGTACAGTGGTACCTCGGGTTAAGTACTTAATTCATTCCGGAGGTCCGTTCTTAACCTGAAACTGTTCTTAACCTGAAGTACCACTTTAGCTAATGGCGCTTCCTGCTGCCGCCGCACCGCCGTCATGCGATTTCTGTTTTCATCCTGAAGCAAAATCCTTAACTTGAGGTACTATTTCTGGGTTAGCGGTGTCTTTAACCTGAAGCGTATGTAACCTGAAGCGTATGTAACCCGAGGTACCACTGTATATGAACTTTATGACTAGGTTACACACATCTCGTAAAACCCTTCTAAAACAAACAAACAGAAAATGCCTTTGAACCAGGCCTAGAGGACTGCAGTGGCCCTTTTTCCTTCAAGAGATCGAAAATAAATGCTCTTATACCAATTTGTGGGGCAACCACAGTTGGGAAGTTGTAGGAGAGTTGTCCAAAACTCTCCTGGCGACCAGGCCTGCTGGCTGCCAAAGGCTGCAGAACAGGTAGGTCAGTGTGGAGACAGCAGGCCTCCAGGTACCCTGGTCATAAGAGCATAGGAAGAGCCTGCCAGATCAGGCCAATGGCCCATCTAGCCCAGCATCCTGTTCACAGAGCAGAGATGCTCTTAATGGTAAACTTACATGCAGGCTTTAAGCATGAGAGCCCTCTCCCCTCCTGCAGTCTCCAGCCTTGCTACCTCCACCATAGAGGCAGAGCCCACCATCATGGTTAGTTTGCCCTTTCCATGAATTTGTCCAGTCGCTTTCAAGCCTCACACACTCCACCTTCATTTCAAAGGACGGGTGGGCACAGAGATCAAAGGGACAGAGACAGTTTGGGAATCTGGAGACTGCCTCCCCTATCTGCCTTAAAGCCATACAAGCCTCTCTATAATAACTTGAGTTGCACCTTGTCTTCCAACCCCTTGGCAACCCATTTTTCTCCTGGCTGCTGCTGGCTGCCCCCTCCAAGTGTGCTCCCTTTGCCATCTCCTTCTGAGCAGCTGTGTGGATTGGGCCCAAAGGGGACAGGGCAGGCAAGTGGGCATCTTGCCCGAAGGTGCTTGAGAACCTGGAGCCAGCCCTGTTCAGCTGAGCAATAGCTGGCTGCTAGCATATCATATTTCCCTCCCACTGCACCCACTCACATCCTCTGCATCGGTGGCTTTGTCCTTCCTCCTTAACTGAACTCATTAGGCATTTCACAGGAAGAAGAGTTGCCCTATGGAGCAACTCCAGGGCAAGCCAGGGATGAATCTGGCAGAACTTGCAGGCTCCCTGGGCGCTGACCCGTGGGCAGAGATGACGAAACTTTGAGGTTGGAACGTGCAAGAGAAAAGGCCCTGGCTCACCCCAGAGTCTGCTCTGGATTCCAAGAAGCCATCTGCAGATTCATAGTATGATAGATACTAGAATCATGGAATTGTAGAGTTGGAAAGAACCCTGGTACCAACTCCCTGCATATGCAGCTGTCCCATACGGGGATCGAACTTGCAACCTTGGTGTTCTCAGCACCATGCTCTAACCAACTGAGCTATTCAGGCACATCCAGAATAACTTAAGAAGAGCCTGCTGGGTCAGACCTAGCGGCCACCTAGTCCAATATCCTGTTCTCACCCGGGTCTCCCAGGTCCAGCATTCTAACCGCTATATTATATATATGCTATTTTAACACCCTGTGACTTATAACTGGAAGCGGCATCGATCCTGTTTTTTGCAAATGTTTCTTTGCAGTATATAAATCTTTTAAAATGAAACGGTGCTCTTTGCACGCACTCAGAGGCAATCTTTATTCATGTCCAGCTCCAGCGCTGGCACTCGGAGGCTGAGTCCAGGTAATCCTGACTCAAAGCAAGTGTTTGTGTATGTGGAGTGTCTAGCTATTTGTCACTGCACTCCTCAAATTGTGCAACAGAAACAAGCTCTGCATCATCACATGCCTGGAGGAGAGACCTGGAGGAAATCGCCCCCATTGGAGAAGCAGGACAGGGTGTGTGCCATTGTTTGTTTGTGAGAGAGGGACAGAAGCAGTTTCTAGGAATTTGCAGCCCAATGGCCATTATTCAGGGCACAGGGGAAGCGGGGCAATGGCCTCCTGCCTGGCAGGAAATAAGATGGTTAAATCATGAATCATTAACTATTTGTGTTTTGCTCTTTCTTCCTCAGACGTAAGTAGGTCAATCTTTTTGGGGGGCGGGCAGGACCAAATAAGGCACCCTCAGTTTATTGTGTCTTTATATTGATTAACTGGGGGAACCCTTGCATAATGTGCCTGTGTCTGTGGGGTGATTGAGGGGAGAATCCCTCTAACCTGCCTCTCCAGTCAGAAAGAAAACAGGGAGTTGGGGGGGGGGCTTTAACAGGGGTGGGACAAGGAATCTCTTGTTCTTTAGCTCCAATATCTATAGGAAAAGGGAATGTAATGAGACCCACACACTGCCAAATGCATTTGAATCAGAGCCAACCCTATCATTAGGTATGAGGTATCCACCCTTGGGCAACTGATTCTGAGAATCCTGGAAGGGCAGCAAGTTCTTTTTACCTCAGTAACATAGTATTATGCTTGTGGGATTTTCTGCATCATGTGGCAAAACAGCTTGCTGCTGGTCCTGGACGTGATGCCTTGGGGAGGGAAATCTGTTGCTCTCTTCATATGGTACATTTAAAGTGCTAGGATACCCAATTTAAACTGCCATGGCCTCCCCCCCCCCCAAGAATCCTGGGAGCTGTAGTATGTTAAAGGTGCTGAAATTTGTTAGGAAGCCACCATTCTACAATTCCCATAATGCCCTGTGTAGAGGAATGGATTGCTAACCACTCTGGGAATTAGACTTAGAGGATCATAGAATTGTAGAGTTGGAAGGGACCCTGCGAATTCTAGTGCAACCCCCTGCAATGCAGGAATATTATTCACCTCTCCAACCAGCTATCCAATTATTTACCTATCCAACCAACTGAGCTATTCTACCCTGAACATGTACCGTAGTTTTCGCTCTATAAGACACACCTAGATTTTAAGAGGAGGAAAACAAGAAAAAAATATTCTGAATCAAATGTTGTTGAAGAGGCTTTGCGCGGCTATCCCTGAAGCCAGGACAGCAAGAGGGATTGCTGCGCAGCGATCCCTCTTGCTGTTCTGGCTTCAGCGATAGCTGCACAGCCTGCATTCGCTCCATAAGACACACACACATTTCCCCTTACTTTTTAGGAGGGAAAAAGTGCGTCTTATAGAGCGAAAAATACGGTAGTTCCGGGGGTGGGATAGGGGGTCTCCTAAGAAATCTCAGCACACCCTTAACAAACAACAGCCCTCAGAATTCTTTGGGGGAAGGCATGGCTGTTTAAAGTGGTATCATGGTGCTTTAAATGCTTGATGTGAATGTGGCCATTGGGTTGGGCTAGACAACCCTTGGGGTCCCTTCCAACTCTACAATTTTACTCTCCAGTTGCATCTTTCTCAGCAACTGGGCACTGCATGCTGCTGCAGACCAGCAAGAGAGCAGGTGTCTGTTCACACATATACACCCATGCGCACAGTCCTAGCCACAGCCACCCCAATGGTCTGGTGGTGACTGATTAACCCACCTCCCCAACCTCCCTCCACATCCTTCCTCCTGGCATAAAAGGGCACCCTGCGCTTGAGACAAAGGTAACGCCAAGAGGAAGGATGTCTCCTGCCAAAGGCCTGCGTCGCCTCTCCCTCTGCCCCAAGGGCCCCGTAGCTGCTATCCCCTTTGGGGACCTGCTGGAGAAAGTGGGCAGCATGGGCCCCTTCCAGTTCTTTTCCGTCCTGCTGCTCACCTTGCCAGTCCTGCTCCTCGCCAGTCACAACCTGGTGCAGAACTTCAGCGCCGCCTCCCCGGAGCACCGATGTCGCCTGCCGTCGCCGGCCAACACCTCCCATCACGGTCACCCTCTCTTTCTGGACCAAAGCATTTGGCCGGACAGATGCCACCGCTTTGCCGTCAGGCTGGCCCTTGACGCCAATGGCTCCCTGAGCCAGGATAGGGACCCTGAGCTGGAGCCATGCCAGGACGGCTGGCAGTATGACCGCAGCACTTTCACCTCCACCATCGTCACCGAGGTATGAATAACATTAACACCCTTCCTCCGAAGAGGCAGGGTAACACACCTGGCTTCTCCCCACTTTTTATGATCACAACAGCCCTGTGAGGTAAGTTAAGTGGAGAGAGAGGATGGCTCAAGTGAGCGTCATGGTTCCATGGGGATTTGGAACCAAGGTGAGAGCTAGTGGTGGTGTGGTGGTTAGAGGGCCAGCCTAGGACCTGGGAAAGACCAGGGTTCAAATCCCTACTTGGCCGTGAAGCTCACTGGGTGACTTCAGGCCAGTCCCTGCCCCTCAGCCTAACCTACCTCAGAGGGTTGTTGTAATGATTAAATGAGGACAAAATGGGGAGGAGAAGTATGTGGGCCACTTTGAGCTCCTTAAACAATATGGGATAGAATCAGAGAGTTGGGGCCCTGAGGGTCATCTAGTCCAACCCACTGCAATGCAGGAATTTTGATATGCAGATCCCTATCCAATTTGAAACCATACCGGACCCTGCTTAGCTTTGCGAATAGGATAGTTTTATTGCTGTGCCACTATATAAATAAATAGCCCCATGACTCCCTGTCTCTAGCCCAATACTCACTTTGGAACCCCAGGCAAGACCCAGTTCCAAGTGACAAATATGGGTGGCCTCAAAAGATTATGTCACAGGGAGACCGCAGGGAGGGTGACAACAGACAAGGAGGGAAGGCTATCAGATGCCAAGGCAGCCTGGCAGCCCAACTTGGAGGCAGCTTTGAAATGACCCAGGAGGCGATGCACCTGTTTACCCTGGCCTTTGACACCAGTGTTTTGTTTATTTGTTTTATTGCATTTCTATCCCACAATTTTTAACCAAGGAGCTCAAATTGGCAATCTGGGTTCTCCTTCCCTCATTTAATCCCCCACAACAGCAACCCTGTGAGGTAGGTGTCTGCCTTCCATCAGGGTCACACACCCGGTAAACTTCACAGCCCAAGTGGGGATTTGAACCCCTGTCTCTTCCAAGTCCTAGTCCAACACTCTAACCACTACACTGCCCTGCCTTCAGGACCCACCCTATTACAGTATTGTGAATGCAATGTGTTTCAACTGTTTTTCATTCTGAGTTTTAAACTGTTGCAACCCTCTCTGGGACTTGGTGAAGGGCAGGTAATAATAATAATAATAATAATAATAATAATAATAATAATGGGAACTTGAGTGGGGTTTTCACCCCAGTCTCCACCCACTCCCCTCCATTGCATGCTTCCCACAAGGACCAGTATGACACCTCATGTTTCACTGATCTCCCCCTCCCCAAAGGCTGCCTCACCAAATCTGTCTCCCTCTCTCTTCCCTGCAGTGGGATCTGGTCTGTCACCTACAACCCCTCAAGAGCCTGGCTCAGTCCCTCTTCATGGGAGGGGTCCTGGTGGGAGCCTTCATCTTTGGAGACCTCTCCGACAGGTAAGAAGCCAGCCTGCTCGCCTCACCTTGTTCTTCAACTGGGTGGTCCCACCTCCCTCAAAAACCCCAACCTCTCCTTCTGGATCTGTCGGCTTGAATAATCGTAACACACACACACACACACACACCCTTACCTCTCCTGGACTCAAAGAGACCATTCAGCTGACAGTCAACAGCTCCTAGCCACAACGGCTATGCTCTGCCTCCAACGTGGAGGCAGCAATGCTTCTGAATCCCAGTTGTTGGAAACAGCAGGAGGGGAGAGTTGCTCCTGTGTTCGAATCCTGCTTGAGGGTTTCCCATTGAGGCCACTGGCCAGATCCATCAGGTTCTTCTTGTGTTCTTACAAGTGTCTTGTGTTCTTACAAGTGTCTCTAGCTTGCTCCCCATAACACTCCAAATCACAATCTGTGTCAGAGGTGGGGAATTGGTGTGTTTCTGGACTGCAGGTCCCATTGTTGTTCTCTGTGGGCCTGGGGCTGGTGGGAGTTGGGGTGCAGGCACACCCAGAGCGCCACAGGCTCCCTAGTGGCATCAATAACCCAGCAATGGGAATCCTGCAACGTTGCTTGATGGGCCTGTACTGTAATTGATTCACAAGCCTCACTTAATCATTATTAGGTTGACAGGAAGAGCAGAACAATGTGAGACCTGCAACTGGGTCATTTAAGGCCAAAGTCCCACATGCTGGTCCCACGAGGGCCAGTCAGGTGCCTTAGGGAGCGTGATCCAAAGGGCCGGCCCAAGAAATGATGCTGCCTGAGACCAGAGACAAGATGGCTCCTCCTCTTCTTCCAAGAATGAAAGATAAGCAGGCTGCCAAGCTGCCAATTAAGGTCAACTTCCTCCAGTATACCAGAGAGCCGGTGACAATGACCTTGTTCACACACCATGCCTATAAAGAGCTATCCTGCCACTTTGAACAGTTATGGCTTCCCCCAGAGAATTATGGGAGCTGTGGTTGGCTAAGGGTGCTGAGAGTTGCTAGGAAACCTCTACTCCCCTCCCAGAACTACAGTTCCCAGAGTCCGCCGTGAAGAGGGATTGGATCTTAAAACCACTCTGGGAACTGTAGTTCTGTGAGGGGAATGGTGGTGGGGTTTCTTCCTGTCAGCAGCAACCTGTCAACACCCTTCACAAACTACAGCTCCCAGGATTCTTTGGGGGTAGTAGCCCTGACTGCTTAAAAGTGGCACAACAGTGCTTTAAATGTATGGTATGGATGTGGCCTAGTTTCAGGGTTCAGAACAGGCATACAGTGGTACCTTGGGTTACATACGCTTCAGGTTACATACGCTTCAGGTTACAGACTCCGCTAACCCAGAAATAGTGCTTCAGGTTAAGGATTTTGCTTCAGGATAAGAACAGAAATCGGGCTCCCGGCAGCAGAAAGCCCCATTAGCTAAAGTGGTGCTTCAGGTTAAGAACAGTTTCAGGTTAAGAACGGACCTCCGGAACTAATTAAGTACTTAACCCGAGGTACCACTGTACACTGCTCTGCCTACTCCCCCCCCCCCCAAAGTATGGACCGCCTGAGGCAGCAGGGCTCTTCCTAATGCTGAACTGTGGTTACTTGAAAATGGAAGTGGAAGGTACCAATTCCACAGCCTATGCCAGAGGAGGAGAGGGGAGGCCTGAGCACACAAGGCCTGTTGCAACCCATCCCTCATAGTCATACGAACCCTCCTAATATTATTTCTTTATTGAGAGTATTTATACCCCACTGTTCAGCCCAAAAGGCTCCCAGAGTGGCTTACATGCTACTGTTTAAATGCAATCAGTCGCTGCGCCTGCAGGCTTACAATAAATTAAAAAAGACACGGCACACAAGGGAAGGGGGAAAGGGAGGGAAGAGGAAAAAATCAAGCTCAGGCACCGTTGTTCTTCTAATGACCAGCTAGACCAGTTCAGCAACTTCCTACATGCTGCCTACAAGGCATTTCCCAGAGCTGACCATTGATATCTTGGCTGTACAGGTTTGGGCGCCGTCTGATCCTCATCTGGTCGCTGCTGCTGGTCGCTGTCACGGGGACAGGGGCTGCCTTCTCTGCCACCTTTGCCACCTACTGCATCTTCCGCTTCCTAAGTGGCGTGGGCATCTCTGGCTTCCTGCTGAACTACGTCTGCCTCAGTGAGTGCCACTGGTTGTGCCCTAGAGACAACCTGGGATGATGGTGGAGGGGATGGAGGAGAACAACACCCTCCCTGCTCTGAGGAAAAGGCCTTTGCTGAAGCTGGTCTTTGCTTCAGGGGTGGGGGAAATCTCCCATGGGTGCCCCTGGCATTTCCCCATTTCTCTCTCCACAGTTGCTCAGCTCTCTGGGGTCAAGGGCAGAGGAGGGTCTTCTCCATCACTTTTGTCACCTGATATTAAATGTCAGGGACTGAAAATGAGGCCTTGCCTGTGCAGAGCAGGTGTCCTGCTGCAGACCAATTGCCCCTTCCCATAATGTTTGTCCATCTTGAGATAGCCAGTGTGGTGTAGTCATTAGAGTGTCGGACTAGGACCTGGGAGACCAGGGTTAAAATTCCCACGAGGCTATGAAGCTCACTGAGTCTGACCTTGGGCCAGGTAATGCTTCTCTCAGCCTAACCTACCTCACAGGGTTATGGGGATTAAATGAGGACGAGGACCTGGGAGACCCGGGTTCAAATCCCCACTCAGCCATGAAGCTCACTGGGTGTGACTTTGGGGGCCAGTCACTGCTTCTCCCATCCCAACCTACCTTGCAGTGCTGTTGTGGGGATTAAATGAGGAGAGGGAGAACAGTGTGTACCACCTTGAGCTTTGATAACAACAACAACAACAACAAATTTGTAGACACCCTATACCCTCAGGTCTCAGGGCAGCTTACAAGATAAAATCACAATATAAAAACACAAAATACATAATAATAATAAAAACAAAAACCCAATAACCCCCCAACACATTTTAAAAGGGCATTGGATATGTGATATAAATGCAATAAGTAATAATAATAAACCTGTTATTTTAAAAAAAAAATCCACCAACCAATATTCTCCATGTATAAGCACACAGCTAGAGACATTGTTGAACCGCCTTGGTTCCTCCAGGTCCAGCTCCATATTCAGACTTTGGGATTTCCTGTTCTCCCTTCCCCAGGCCTGGAGTGGGTGCCCACCAAGCATCGTGCCACGGTGGTGGCCACACAGAGTTACAGCAGCACAGCTGGGCAGGTGCTCCTTGCCGGCCTGGCCTATGGCCTCCGCGACTGGCGCTGGCTGCAGCTGGCCATCTCCGCACCGTTTTTTGTCTTCTTCGCCTACTCTTGGTGAGTTTGGAGTCCCAGCCCCTGTGGCTGAAATGGAGAAGGGGAATGAAGAGCAAAAGAGCACAGGAGCTAGGCTGCATCAACAGAAGTAGAATGTCCAGATCAAGAGAAGTCATATTACCGCTTATTCTGCCTTGGTCAGACCCCATCTGGAGTCCTGTGTCCAGTTCTGGGCACCACAATTTAAGAAGGATGTTGACAAGATGGAAGGTGTGCAGAGGTGGGCGACCAAGATAATAAAACCAAGCCTAAATGGAGGAGAACGGTTAAGTGAGTTGGGGTTGATTAGCCTGGAGGAGAGGAGATGGAGAGGCAATGGGATAGCCATCTTCAAATATCTGAAGGGCTGTCACACAGAAAGTGGGAAACGCTTCTTTTCTGCTGTCAATACGTATAAATGAATAGATGGCCAGTTTCAAGCAAGTCCTGGGATTCCTCCTCAGGTGGCTACCAGAATCAGCCCGGTGGCTCCTTATGAACAATGAGCGGGAGGCCGCCCTCCGCAACCTGAAGCGTGTGGCCAAGATCAATGGGAAGGCAGCTACAGGGGAGGCCGTGGTTCTGGAGGTGAGTGAAGACCCTGGTCATCTTTGGTTGCAGCATGTCCCACCGCCAAGGCTCAGTCTGGCAGCTGAGCATTCGTGGGTCCTGGTGGAAATACGTTTCAGGCACACATCCTACTGTGTTAGTGTCACGCAACATTCATGTGTGGTTTGGGCAGCTACTGGCACCACACTCAGAAATGCAGTGGACCCTCCTGCCCAGAAGAGCCTTGGGTCCCAGACCATTGTCTAAGCTCGCTGGGGATGAAGGGTTTTGTAGACCAACCACATCTGGGGACCCAAGGCTGAAGATGAACACTGGCCTAGGAGATGGGAAAGGAGAGAGGGGGAGATCAAAGATCACCCCACAGATATTTAGTTGCTGACAGTCCTGAAAAGTGGGGCAGGGTCGCTGAGAGTGGGTTTGGGCCCTAGCGAATGTTTTCCAGGGTTGGACCAACTAAGAATCTTTGCAGGGGATAGAAAATAAAATGTGTGTTCACAGTTTTTATGATAATACTTATTGTTACATGCCTCCTCAATCCCTCAGCAGTGTGAGCAGTGCTGGATTTACGTATAAGCTAAACAAGCTATAGCTTAGGGCCCCACTCTCTTGCCCCCCCAATATACTTCTTCTTAATTGTATTTCACTATTAATATACTTCTTCTTAATTGTATTTCAGTTCAACAATTACTTTGATAAAATACATATTTTGTTATATTCAAATGGCTTTAGATACCTATTTGGTCCATAAATTGCCATATAGCATATATTCAACACAAAAAGAGCAACAATCTGTTGTTGACAAAGGACAGCTGGACATATAAAGGGCCCCATTACCTTCAGTAGCTTAGGGCCTCATCAAACCTAAATCTGGCCCTGGGTGTGAGAGTCCAGGGGTCTTGGTCCTTACCCAGGGTTCATTTTTCCCTTGGAAATGAGGCACAACAGAGACTGTGGTGTCTCGGCCATGATATCCTCTTCCCCCTACCCAGTGCACTGAGATTTCTTGCCTTCTGTTCCTCCTCAGATGTTGGAGACCGAAGTGGCGAACAGCACTTCAAAGAGGGGCTCCCACTCCTGCTTGGACCTCTTCCGCACTCCAACCCTGAGACGCATCTCTTGCTGCCTCATGTTGATAAGGTACCCCAAGAGGCTTCCAGAATGGGCTGGGACAAAAAACAAACAAACCAGGTGGGGTAGGGGGCAGAAGCAGATACAGAAAAAGGGTGGGCAGTCTCAGGCCATGTGTAGGCATCAGGACTCCCCCTCTCCCAGCTTGAATATGTCCCTGATCTGCGATGATGCCTTTTACATCCATGGATGGAGAAATAGGAGGAACCTCTGGCCTTGGCATGGCTGCAATGTAGCCTCCTATACAAAAATAATAGCCACATCCAACTGGCCTGCCCACTTTTGCCTCTAGCCTACAAACAAACAGCATGTGGACCCCGAAGGGGTGCCTACAGGGGGAAGCAGACCTTGGGAGGTCCTCCACCACTGATGTAGAATGAGAGGACCAGACCTCCCAAAGGTCCGCTGCATCTCCCGGCGACTCTGCCAGAATGCTGGCCATCTCAATGCAAGGGGTGAGCCTCCCTCTGACCCCCTTCCTCCTTCTCCCCACACAGCTTCTCCATCAACCTGGCCTACTTTGGCCTCTCCATGGACCTCTCTGTCTTTGGCCTGGACATCTTTGTGGTCCAGCTCTTCTTTGGGACCATCGACCTGCTGGCCAAGATGGGCTGCGCCCTTTTGCTGGCATTCTTCGGCCGAAGAACCATCCAGAGCCTCTCCCTCATCCTGGCTGGAGTTTTCCTCTTGCTCACCCTCGCGGTACCCTCTGGTAAGGAGCAACCTCTGGCTGAAGGGGCTGGGCGTGGGGAGGCTTCTTCTGGAGCAGTCAGTTCACAGCCGAGATTCCAGGACAGGATCCTGCAGCAAGAGCCTCTGAAAAACCATGGGTTTGGCTTTCCCACCCTGTGCAAGCTGGGGGGGCAGAGATTTGGCTACCAGAGAGTGGGGTTAGGGGTCTGGGGTGGGGGTCCGTGTGCCCACCGCTACCACACCGTACAACTGGGATGCGTCTTCCTATGAGGAGCAAGAATTCTGACTCGCTTGATTCGGATTCCTGTATTGCCGGGGGCTGGACTAGATGACCCGTGGGGGTCCCTTCCTACTCTAGAATCATGATTCTAACCTATTTTTCCTCTTCTCCCCCCTATTTGTTTCTAGAAATGTTGACAGGCCGCCTGGCCCTTGTGGTGCTAGGGAAAGGCTGCCTGGCGGCCTCCTCCATGTGCCTGTATCTCTATGGCGGGGAGCTTTTCCCAACTGTTGTGAGGTGAGCTCAGCACTGGGCAAGGATGAAAAAAGTGTGTGCATGTGTGAACTGGATCTTGACCCTGGGAAATAGTGGCTGCCCCTTAGAATCAGCTCCTGCTCCCTGTTTTATTAGAGTGTCAGCCTTGGACTGGGGAGGCCCCTCCTCAAATCTCCACACAGCCTTCCTGGGTGACCTTGGGTTAATCGCCACATCTCAGCCTAATGTACCTCACAAAGGACAAAAAACAGGTGGAAGGGAACCATGTGTGCTACCTTTAGACTCTTGGAGGAAAGGACGGTTATAAATGTACTCAGTATTTTTTTGAGTAAAAAACAACAATGACAACAGGGTACTGGTACTCAGATATTGATAAAAACCAAGGGTGCCACCATAAAATGGCTGCCACTGGCAGCAAAAAAAGAGACAGGGGCGCAAAGTGGTGTTGTCCAAACCCCTGAAATTGAATAGGTTTGTATGAATGCTGGTACTCGGTACAGTTCTGAATACTGTCAGAAAAAAGGCCTTTGATGTATTCAAAAACAATTTTAATAATAATTTTATTATTTGTACCCCGCTCATATGGCTGGGTTGCCCCAGCCACTTTGGGCAGCTTCCGACACGTAGAAAAACATCAAGCGTTAAAAACTTCCCTATACAGGGATGCCTTCAAAAAGTTGTATAGAATAATAATAATAATAATAATAATAATAATAATAATAATAATGGATCAGGGGTAAGATGGAGAATCCATGAAAAGGGATGTTACTCAACCCTAGCCTTGAGAAAGTGTTGGTTGTTTTTATTTTTATTACATATTTTGTGGTTTCATATCTTGATTTTGTTCTGTGAGACCCCCAGGTATAGGGTGGTATATAAATTCTAATCATCATCATCTAATTCTGATATGTGCATGTCAAAGCGTTGCAGGCAGAGAGCCTCAAGTCCCAGGAGAGGCAGGTGCTCTGTCAGATCTTACCCCTGCTCTTTTCTTTGGCAGGCAAACGGGCACCAGCTTCACCATGGTGATGGCCCGTCTGGGTGGCATCGTGGCCCCAGGGGTGCTGACGGCCGGCGACTTCCAGCCCTTCTTGCCCCTGGTGATATTTGGCGTCACTCCCATTGTCTCCGGCCTTGCCGCCGGTTTCCTTCCCGAGATACACAACCTCCCCCTCCTGGATACGGTAGAAGAAGTGGAAGAAAGGTGGGTCTTGTTTTCTCTCCTCTAGGTGTGTGTGGGAGTGTCTAGGACCACCAGCCGCTTCTTCCCATAAACCAGTGCCCCTCTACCCTACCCTAGGCAGAAAGTATTATTCAGAATAGCCGACCCCCTAAAGAAGATAGCAACGCGATAAAATTCAAAGTAGTAACAATCACACGTTTATTCAAAATCCAATTAAAATTATTTGGTTTAATTAATTCAACAAAATGGATGGACTTGATCCAGTGATGCCAACTTTTTGAAATTTGATACTTGCCTCCTGCACCCCACACCCCACCCCACTGCCCTCTTAGTGCCTCCCTAGGTAATTCCACTGCCCCCCAGCAGTTTCATGGAGGACAGACATGTCAATGGCTGCAAGCCATGATGTCTCAGCTCTGTCTCCACAATCAAGAGGCGGCAATGCTTTTGAGTTTGCTGGAAGCCACAGGAGGGGAGAAGGCTCTTGTGCACGGATCCTGCTTGCAGGTTTCCCACAAGCATCTGGTGGGCCGCTGTGAGAACAGGATGCTGGACTAGATGGGCCCCCTTTGGTCAGATCCAGCAGGCTCTTAAATTCTTAATTTGAGAAAGAAAGAAAATCCATGGCCATTGATATACAGTACAACACAATATCCTTTTACAGCAATAATTGTATCAATATACAGCCGGACAAAATGTTTCTCTGTGTATACTGTTAAACACTAATCGATTTCTCAAAAGCTTTCTACCCACACAGCTGTTCTCACAATCTTTCCCTTTCACCAACCACCACACCTTTAATAGGGCTTTTTTCTTTCTTTATTACACATCCTTATGCACAACAGCCAGTATTAGCCAAACACACCAGTCTTAGTAACAATCATAATAGCAGCCGACAACAAATAATAATAATAATCAAAGCCCCTCTCCCTTCTTATTATGATGGGGAAAGCTTGTTTTATCAACCTTGAACATCCAATCTGGAGGAAGAGTCCTATGTGACACAAAAGCTGGTGCTCTGCACTTCAATGAGCAGTTAATGGGAATAAAATGTGTTATCTCGCCTCCCTCCTGTCTGCAGCTGCTTCTGTAGGGCCAAATGCAGCTGCTTTGGTCTCTTCCGGATTTTCCGATCACATGCTCTTTCCTGTCTCATTTCAAAATGATTCTCTCTCCCTCTCCCCGCACCTCACTTTAACATCCTTCCTTCATGCGCATTGAGCTCAGCTCTGTTCATATTCTATTCCCTTCCCAAAAGGCTGCATTTCCCCCTCTCCTCTTCCTCTCTTCCTCTAACCAATAGGAGTATCTGCTTTTAATACTGTTGAATGTCATGTTCCTAGAGCCAGACGGAAACCCAAAGCAGTTCTCAAGGAGACGCAGGAGAAGAGCAGGGCTCAAGTCGTCTGGTCGACATACTTCTGAGCTTCAGATGTACGAGAAACAGGATCGTTCTCTGGGAGACAGCCTGGGCAGGCGGAGCAACATTCCTTACTGGAGCTCAGCCTCTTTCGAGGGACTCTGTAGTGCATGGGACAATTAGGCTGCGGACATCCATATCCCAGAGAGAAATGGAACCTTGAGGAACACCTTCCTGCCTCCTTGCCCACCTGTGCAAGTGAGCTCACTGCCTGAGGCCCTCCTCCGAGTGCTTCCTCCATCTGAAGTGAGGTGGGAGGCGAATGGAGGAAGGACCTTCTCAGTGGTGGCCACTCATTGATGGAGTCCTCTCCCCAGGGAGGCCTGCCAAGCCCCTGCTTTGTAACCTTTGTGGCGCCAAGCAAATACCTCCCCAGAGAGCCAGTGTGGTGTAGTGGTTAAGAGCGGTAAACTCGTAATCTGGTGAACCGGGTTTGTGTCTCCGCTCTTCCACATGCAGCTGCTGGGTGACCTTGGGCTAGTCACACTTCTTTGAAGTCTCTCAGCCTCACTCACCTCACAGAGTGTTTGTTGTGGGGGAGGAAGGGAAAGGAGATTGTTGGCCGCTTTGAGACTCCTTGGGGTAGTGATAAAGCGGGATATCAAATCCAAACTCTTCTTCTTCTTCTTCACTCCAGCTTTTTAAAACTTTCAATGGTGATGCTATTGCTGCCAGTTTTATGGTCTGTATTTAAAGATAATAATGATTCAGCAAGCATCAAAGCGGGCACTCTGCCTTTCTCACACATACAGTCCCCTTGTCATAACCAGCCCTGCCCGACTATTTCTCCATCTTGGTTGAAATACCTTTTTGTCATTGGTTGGGCAGAAAGTTGGATGTGGAAATTGCAGAGACTGGGATGAATTTTCTCACTGTGGGATTTGAGAGACTGGTGGGATGGGAGGTGTGACTTATCCCCGAAAGTGACAGATGGAAAGGCCGTTGGAACAACCCCAAGACTCTACACATACCTGCCTGGGGGAGACAAATCTCAGAGGAATACAAGAAGAGAGGCCTCCCCCCTGGGTTGACAGATTACCCAGCCTTTCTTGACTTGCTTGCACGACTGCTCTGCACAGGGGCTTTGCTTCCAGAACGTGCCCTGAGCACTATTTATTTTGTGTCTATGTTAGTTGATTGTTAATAAATAAACAGTTGCATTTGTTATCTGGTGGAGATGCCAAGTTCTTGGGAAAGCATAAAATTGGGGAACTACAAAGCATTAGAGCTAAGTAACATTAAACACTGGTGCTCTTTCCACAATGGGCATTTGCTGTGGAATAGTCACACTTTGTGTACTCCCTTTTTACAGGGCATCTGCACGACATCATGAACAAAGCATATCCCTCTCACGTTTTTAGCTCTCCCTCCTCACTGACTAGTTATGGCCCACATAGATTGCTCTAGACATTTCTCTCTCTGTGGTCTGTTTCTTCTCTCTAGGAATCAACTCTGTCACTTAACCCCTTCACTTTCTAAACAGCACTGCGTTCATATTCTCTCCTCCTCTCCACCGCCCAATTTCAGGGGACAGGGATTCATGACTGGGAGTACTTAACACCATGGTTGCCCAATGAAAATCAGGGCCCTCCCCCACCCAACATTTGGGGCTGGGGAAATATTGGCTACAAAATGTTATTTGGGTTCCAGAAGTCTGGAAGCAGAGCTGCTATTCCATTTATAGTTCAAAGCAGATTAGCAAGGATTAGGCGCTGCTAAATTGTCAGTGTGTGAAAGGATCCTTTGTAAGTTTCACCTGCTGAGCGTTATGAGTCCCTTATCTCAGGTGTCCTCAGTAAGACAGTACTGGAAGACAGTAGCCAAAGGTAGCAATGCAGAACCCTGTTCATACCTCTAAACAAAAGAAAAAGAAGAGCTGCAGAACTGAAGGGAAGCACTACATGTCCTCTGCCACTGGTCAGTGGCACAAAGCCCACGCAGAAGGCTGCCTCCCTCACTGCCCAGGAGGAACATTAAGGCAATGATGGGACCAGTATGACCTCATCCACTAGCCAGAGAAGGAGCAGGGAGCAACTGGCCTCCCCTCTCCATGCAATCCCTGCCACAAAGAAGACTTACATCTAACACTCATTTTCCTCTACCTTCCTTGTTCCTTGTACAGTGGTACCTCGGGTTACATATGCTTCAGGTTACATACGCTTCAGGTTACAGACTCCGCTAACCCAGAAATAGTGCTTCAGGTTAAGAACTTTGCTTCAGGATGAGAACGGACCTCTGGAACGAATTAAGTACTTAACCTGAGGTACCACTGTATGATGCTTCTATTACACTGGGAGTCAGTAGCCGAGTCCGGTCTTGGCTTTTAATATCTGTAGAGCTTTGGAAATTTTAGGTGCTTTATAAACGTTAAATACTGCTAGCGGGGGGGGGGGCTAGCTGGAAAGCTAAATGGTGTCCTAATTCTGTGTCTCTGATTGTCCTGGGACAAAATCTAAGCAGAGTGGATCCTATGGACGTCTAAACAATAAGTTTTATACAGTCTCATCAGGGTGATGATCCAAGGAATATGGGGACCGAAAAGCAAATCTGCAAGGTTAGATCTTCAGGAAGACATAGACAGAGCTCTGTCTGAGGCTTTATTTATTTTTCATTTATTTTTAACATTCTAGAACCATTAATCCTTCTGAGAAATCCACTGAACCATGCCTTTCTAGGCCTGGTCTTAGCCCTCCCTGCTTGATGCTGGTCAAAGATTTACTTGGGAAAGTTACCAGTCTGCTTAGAACCAGAGTAAACATGAGCTGGAGGACTGGGGGAGGGCAGAATCCGAGCTGGTGTCTCTCCTCTCCTGTGGGCTGCAGAGAACCTCTTTCCCAGTTGCCCTGGTCTTTGTCCAGCTGGTCAAGCTGACAGCCCTGGTGAACCTCATGGCTTCAGTACAGTGATCACTTACCTATCACCAATAAAAACTGGGGTAGGCTTGCCTAAATGAAAATGTTTTTAGCAGGCACTAAAAAGGGGACAGTAAAGGTGCCTGCTTGATATATCAATAGGCAGGGAGTTCCAGAGGGTGAGTGGTGCCACACTAAAAGACCGAGTTCTATAAATAAAAGAGCGGTATTATGTGGCACCTGTGCCATTGACAGTTCTGCCAGTTTAAGAAGCTGAGTGGGCATATGTGGGGGTTAGGCAATCTCACAAATAAACTGACGCCAAGTTGTTAAGGGCTTTATATATACAGATAGTAACACCTTGAACTAGGCCTAGCAGAACTTTAGAGCAGCCCAGCAAGGGGAGTCTGCAAGATGAACTGAGCAAGCTGGGTGAGGAGCAACATGAAAAGTAAGAGGCAACACTATAGAATTTTATAAAATCATGCATGGAGAAAGGGGAGTGCTTTTTTCTAGAAAAAAAAGGTGCCTCTACTCACCATGAAGTTGTTACAGTAAGCGCCACACTTTTAACATATCCTCTGGTGTACCCTGGTCTTTTCTAGATAGCTTCCTGCTTTTTGTATCAACTGCAGAATGATGGCCTTGTAGCAGCCATGGTGCCAAATATTTGGTAGGGTTGGACCGAGTAAGAGGAGGTCCTACCATCCTGATGAACATCAGTGATGAAGTTGTCTGTGTAAACAGAGACGATCTTCATGAAGTTACTGTAAGATTCACCTAAGAGAATCCTTTCACATTCACTTGAAGATATTAAAATTGTGCTTAAAGCATGCTTTAGAGGAAGTAGTTCGTAAGGGACTACCGTAAAATTTCTTGATATTCACGAAAGCCATGAATTGCTTCCCTTTCATCTAAGCGAAACTTTTGTGCTAGTTTTCTGATTTCAGTTTCACCAAAGGTTATTTGCTTTCTAAGCCAATATTTGGAATTGAAAACCTTGGCACATCCAGGCAAATCAGCAGCATCTCCTTCAAGTATTCACTTTCTAAGAGTTTCTTTCAGACTTTCATAGAAAGCAGATGAACTTATTCTATGTCATTTTTGTGGAGCTTAGTCCTTTTGAACTTCTGATATTTCTAGGCACTCAAGATGAGTGATTAATGAGCTTAAAATTCATCTTGCTGTTGTATCTTGTAAACTCACTCAAATCTAGGAAAAGACTTATTGGAGCCGAAATTTTAGGAAGAACTATGCAAACAATAGCAATCAAAGTTGTTCTGTTACCCGCAGCTGTTGATTCATCAATAATTAAGGACATTTTGTTCTTAAGAGTTCACTATGTTGCTTATTAATGTTTTTCTCATTTCATCTGCAATATGGTTTACAATATTGATGCAAGCATTTGTAGAGTGAAGGATACAGCCCATATCTAGGTCATTAAGTTCCTGTAACTTTATTTCATCTTCAAAGTTGTTAAACGCTTGATTTTCTTTGGCAACTTTATAAGCAGTTCAAAACACTTTGGCTGTTAACGTATTTATAACAAAAAAGGGTGTTTAAGATGTGATGTTTTAAACAAAGATCAGAAGTAGATTCAATACTGTGTGCTGCCTCTTCAGCCTTCCTTTTTTTACTAACTGGCATAAAGTAATTACTTATTTTACTCACAATGAGTATATAAGCAGGTAGTAAATGGTCTATAGATGAAAATTAATCATAAGCAACATAAATACCTGTGAAATTTAAGTTTAAGCAGTGCCCCCTAAGAGAAACAGCTTGCTTCCCTACCCAACTGCTGAACCTTCAAGAAAAAGCACTTTCCACTTACAAATTATAGGAGAAACGTAATCCAGAAATTCTGTCGTGATTCCAAATTGCTTACTTGAAAATTAACTCCCTCAAATTAAAAAGACACTTCGGAGGAAATACATTTAGAATAGGGAGCATCCCCCCCCTTTCATACAAAAGAGGTAGGACAAGGCTTCCCCACCCAAACCAGTCCTACATATTTATAAGGCATACTGTATTATTTTTTTACCCATGGTGCCACCACTACTGTTTGACAGGGGGAGCTATTTTATTGCTCTCTCCAACTTTCCTGGGGGAATTGAAATAAGGAAACCTACACAATATTCCAGGAAGCTTGGGCTAGTGCAGTGTTCCCCATACTTGAGACTCCAGCAGTTTTCGGACTACAACTCCCATCATCCCTAGCTGGCTAGACCAGTGATCCGGGATGATGGGAATTGTAGTCATAAAAAAAAAACCAACACCAACCCGACAACAGCTGGAGACCCAAGTTTGGGAAACACTGGGCTAGTGGCAACTGAGGAAAGGCCACGTGGCTGCGGCAAAAGAGCATCTTCTTTCTTTGCCTAACCCATAGGGATCCTTTTAATGCGCCCCCTTCAGAAGGGCCCATTTCATAAACCTGATTCTTCCTTCCACGCTGCACCCCTTATTCTACACCCGCAAGCAAGAGGCAGCCTTCGTGTGACACCCCATTCCCTCACGTCACAGCTCCTGCTTTTTAGGGGGGGCGCAGAACCGACGCAATTAGTTAAGTATTTTTATTTCCTTACTTGATTTGGGGGGGGGGCACAGCTTGCGCCCCCCCCGCTATGCCTGGCTTCCTCCTCAGCCCCCCTCTCCAAATCAAGTGAGGAAATAAAAATACTTAACTGACCAATTGCGTCGGTTCTGCGCCCCCCTAAAAAAATCTATAAAGCCTACCCCTCCCTAAAATAAATATCCTGGCTATGCCTACAGCCAAGAGGTGACCGGAGGCGATTGACAGAAACTCCCTCCCCGCAAGCGATGAATGAATCAATTTATTGCAGTCACAGATCAGAGATGCGGATTGTGATAGAGATGGCTGAGGCTTCTGTTTCCCGCGCTTTTTTTTAAAGGGACAACTTCCTGTTTTCGGTCCATTTTCCTTCCCATGGCAAAATTTGACAGAAATGCTGCCAGGGGAAATAAAAAAGGTGATAAGAGAAAAGCTTTCCCCCCTCTCTCGGAGCCCTAGAATTTGAGGACATCCAATGGCGCTGAATGTTGGAAGGTTCAGGGCAGAGCAAAGAAAGGCCTTCTCCACGCAGCGTATAGTGAAACTATGTTGTACCTCTGCTTTGAGGGAGCAGCACACCACTATAAAGAAAAAGCCTACATCCCTCACTAATGTTTACATCCTTTATGGATGTTAATACATACAGTATAGCGTGGGAAGTGTTCCCGGAAGTTGCCTATCCACAAAGCTGTGCGGGTTACTCTGTTCAGCTTCCCTTGTATAGAGATACAGGGGACTTATTTCGCGCTTGCGCATCTCCACAACGGGGACTTATATCACGCCTCGCTGGGGGTTGTGTGTTTTCCTTTCTTCCCCCTTCCGCGTCTTATCCCCGCCCCGAGCGCGACGTCACCCACCCCCCGCTGCTGCTCGGCGAGCCAATGAGACGAGCGCAGGAGGGCGGCGGGGCCAATGAGCGCGCCGGGCCGCCAGCGGGGCCGGGCCTAGGGGGCCAAAGAAGCCGGGCGCGGAGCCGGGGCGTCAAGTGATCGTGGCGGCCGGGCGAGAGGCCGCCGGGGCCGGCCATGTCGCGGTGGTTCTTCCCGTGGTCGAGCTCGATCAAGAAGCGCGCCTGCCGGTACCTGCTGCAGCACTACCTGGGACATTTCCTGGAGGAGCGGCTCGGGCTGGAGCAGCTCAGCCTCGACCTCTACGCTGGCGCTGGGAAGCTCAGCCGCATCCACCTCGACGTCTGGGTGAGGCTTACGAAGCCCCAGGGAGGGTGCCTCTGCCTCGAGCCCGGCCTTCATGGGTCTCCCCACCCCCGGGAGTGGGAGGAAGGGCAGGCCAGGAAGGGTACCCCAGGCAGGCAGACAGGCAGTCCCACCGGTAAAGCACTCCAGCCCTCTTCGCAGGTGGCTGTGGCTGAGCGGAGGGGCTGCCTCTTGCTCTCCACTCGCAGCCGCCCCGCTTGTCACGGCCTACCTGGCTGTCCTTCCTCGGTCAAGCGCCCTCCTCTTATGAGTTATAAATATCTGCCCCATAATATGTCGTGCCAGCTGGGCTTCCCAAGGAGAATAAGGTGGCATCGCTGGGGCACTTCCTCCTGCCCGCAGCAAACCTCAGGTGGGGTGGCTGGCCCAGGAGTTCACATGTCTCTCCAGCCTCCCATGTTATCCTCATAACAGCCCGGTAAGGCAGGGTTAGAGAAAGGGAGTGTGAGTGCCGGTGAGATGGGGTGACTGACCCAAAAGCTTCCCCCCACCCCACGTTGTCTTCACAACAGCCCTGTGAGGCAGGTTAGGTGGAAGGTGTGTGCACTGGAGTAAGGCCACCTAGCGAGCTTTGTGCCTGATTTGGGATTTGAACCTGGGTCTTCCCAGCCCTAGCTAGACATTAAACATTACATTTTTAATGCTGACACCTGCCTTGGGATCTTAGGGTGAAGGGCAGGTGATTAATAAGAATACAACACCACCACACTGGCTTTCCGTAGAACACACTGAGCCTCTTCTTCAGTGGGCTCCAGGAAGCCCCCCGCTAAAAGTGTGGGCTTTCCCTCCAGAGTTATGTTTCTTGCTCTAGCTGGGGTTGGGGTAGGTGTGGGGTGAGTCTCCCCACTCCCCATTGTGGAATGATGTTGGGAGCCAGCAGGGTTTTCTCTTTATTTTACTTGGGCCTAGTTTTGTTTTGCTATGTTGGTGGGAAAAAAATACTTTCTATTGAACCTTACTATAGTATGACAAGCTTCATACTTTTCAGTTCCTTGGGTCTGGAATTCTGTGCAAAATGGAAATTGTTATGAGTATTAATAATGCATTTGTATGCCAAAAGCTTCTGTCATAATACAGTTGATTAGAGTTAGACTATTAAGGTGCCACCAGCCATTGTTGCTGTTGTTGAGAGAGGGAGGGAGGGACTTCCTCTTAGAAGCACATGAGTTCTCGATAAGGTAACTAACAGGTAGATCAACAACCACTTTGAGCATTTCAACATGTAACCATTGTCTTGACGATGCCAGATTATCCTCTGAGCAGGAAGAGGGACAGCCTGCCTTACTGCACGGGGATTGATGTTGTCATTATTACGTATTATTACAATTACATAAGACAGTTAAAAACAACAAATACATTTAAAGCTAGACTAAAAGTTTAACAAAGTGATAATTACCCATTTATCCAGCTGGGAATGCTTGTTGAATGAAAATGTCTTCAACTCTTTCCAGAAATTGCAGATATAGTGGGTGCCTGTTGTATTTGGACAGGAATGGGATTTGTGGCTAGGGCAGTGGGGCATCTCTGGGCCCTCCCAGTAGCCTTGGACTCCTGACTCCCATCGCCAAAGCCAATGTCCAGGAATGATGTTGCAATCCAGACACATCTGGAAAGCCACATGCCGTGTCTCCTGTTCGGAGGTGCAGTGCTGGGGGGAGCGAATGCAAGCTGATGTCTATTGCTGACCCTGGGCCCAGTGTCAGAGCTGGCCTTGCCCCACCACCCTTGCAGTGGGGCACTCTCCTGGAGGAATGTGCTCTGGGTTTCCTTTACAGGTTGTTGTTGGGCTGAGCTTTTGCCAGGCATTTCCTGCTGGTGGCTGAGCACAGCTAGCCTTGCCCTGCTTAGTGGCAGTGGAGCAGACTTCTGGCCTCTTTTCAGTGATGTCTGCCCTTTGATAACTGGGGATGGGGCTTAGGCAGATTGATGGCAGCTTGGTGGCCAGCTCCTCCTTAGCATGCTGAATCTCCCAGGTTCAATCCCTGGCATTTCCAGGTAGCACCAGAAAAGACTCTTGTCCGATAGCCACTGCTTGTCCAGGCTGACAATGCTGTACTGTGCTTGGCATGAGGCAGCACCCTAATTGCCCCTCCCCACCTCCACTTCATCTTGCCTTGTTGTAACCAGGTGCCTTGGCCTGTAATGCAGCCCACTTCGTTCCAGCCTTTGAAGAGGCATTTGGGGCTGTGGGCTGTGATGGAGGGCTTGGGATGAACAGTGGGTGTGCTAGTGCAGATGACCCAGCTTCTCAAGTGCTAAACGGGGGAAAGCTTGCACTACGATAGGAAGCCCAGGTAAGGCGGCCACTAAAGGCAGGAATCCTAGAACGGTGATGTTGGAAGGGACCCCGAGGCTCATGTAGGTTGGCTTTTGACCAGCCTTCAGCCATTGTTTGCTCCCATCTCAGGCAAATGGGCATCTTGTTGGAAGCACATTGTGAGAACCGTCTCATTCTTTTTCAAATAAAAGGGGGCATGTAAACAAGGAAGTTAGTGTTTGGGATCTGCCTAAAAGGAAGCTCTGTATGCAGGCATTCCCTGGGAATTCTCTGCCAGTCTATGGAGCAGGCAAGGTGTGATCACTCCCCTTGAGACCCTTCGGCCACCCGGCCGTAGTTGCAGTCCTGGTGGCAAATCAGTGGGTTTCCCCACCCCACATCTCCAAATGGGGAGGATGGTTGTTACTCCAGAACAAACAAGCCTCTGAAGTAGGCGGCTGTGGCTTGTCGTCGGCCTGTCTTGTGATGGAGTGGGGAGGTGGTGCTGTTCCCAAGGCTGTTGGTGCTGTGATCCACTATCCTGCTCTGGAGAAAGGCCAGCTGTCTATAATTATCCTCGCAAGTCACTGCCTCCTGCTCCCCTGCTGTCCTTTCACATCTTTCCCCCAGTTTCTCCCCACACCTCCTCCTCCCTGTTCTTAGCTTTTCTGCAAGAAGTCGCAAGATTGTGCTGAAGGGAGCTTGCCTGACTCTTTTAGCCCAAGCAGAATTTGGGTGGCTTAGGCAGGCCTAGGTCCTTTGGGGCCCTATTCCCACTTGCTTCACAGCCTTCCCTGCCCTATCCTCCTGCTAGGGTGCAATCTAGAATGAAGCCCCCTCTGCCTCTGTTTCAGTACAGGACACAGGGTTAGGGTGATGTGGATGCTCCCTGCTGGGGCAGTTTCCTCTGGCTCAGAGGCAATCCTGCAACTCTCAAATTCCTCTTCTTGTTTATATCCTGCCCTTCCTCCCAAAGGAACCTTAGTCAGGGGAGTGCCCCCAAAGGTGTGTGATAGAGAGATTAGGGGGGTTCTTGCCCAATGGATCTCAGCAGCTTCCTGGAGCAGCAAGACAGGATGGGAGGTATCAAGTAGCCTGAGGAATTCTGGCTTGTTTGTCTCCTGGACTCACATGCTTCCTCACCACGTCATTGCTGTTGCCTCACTGGCATGGCTGATGCTAGACTCACAGCTGCAGAAGTCCCAGCCTGTTTTCTCTCAAGGAAAGCCTGCTTGGGGAGGGGGGGGGAGAGAATTATCCAGGGCATCTCTGCTGTCAGGAGAATAAGAACATAGGAACATGAAGAGAGCCTTCCTGCTGGATCAGGCATTTGTTCTCACAGTAGCCACACAGATTTTTCTGCAAAGCTTGCAAAGCTGGGTGCAACAGCAACACTCTTTGCTCACGTGTGACTTTCATTCGGAGATAGACTGCCCCTGGCGTTGGAGGCAGAGCGTTGGCCCTCACGCCTGGTAGCCACAGGTAGCCTGTCCTCCATGAATTTGTCAGATCGTGTTTTAAAGCCATACAGGTTGGTGGCCTCACTGCCTGCTGCAGGAGGGGGCTCCATAGCTTAACTGTGCGCTGTGTGAAGGACTTTCTTTTTTATCTGTCCTGAATCTCAGGGACATTCAGCTTCACTGGATCCCCCCTGAGTTCTGCTGCTATGGTGAGAAAAGGAGAGAAAAAGAAAATCTCTATCCGCTTTCTTCACCCTGCACTTAATCTTATGCACATTTATCATGTCCTCCTCACTTACTTTCATTTTTTTCTACACTGGAAAGCCCAACTTTTGCAATGTTTTCCTCCCAGGGGAGGTTGCTCCATCCCCTTCAACTTTTCTTAACCTTTTCCAGCTCTACAATATCTTTGTTTTTTAGGTGATGCAATCTGAACTGTGCACAATATTCTTAAGTATGGTTGCAAAATGTTCTGCCCTGTCCCTGTATTTTTGGGACAGCCTCCCACACCACCTGTGTGATCGAATCTCTCTTCAGAACCAAGTTTTCCCATGAAATAACCACACATGTATCCTGATTATTATTATAATTAATTACTGAATCTTTACCTTTAGGTCTCAGGTCAAGTTACACCATTAAAGCACAGTATTTAAAACAATTTACAACACCATACAATTGCAGAAACAAGGTGGGTCCTAAAAAGATATACCTCAGGTGTCATAGGTAAGGGCAAAGAGGTGCATATTGGAAGGTGCCAGTCACCTGTGTGGGGAGGAGGTTCCACAGCCTACGCCTGCCTGTCTCCTCTTCCCTCTCCTTCAGCTGTCTGATCTCCCTTGTGTTAGATTTTAGCTTGTAAGCTCCTTGGGGCAGGGACTCTGCAAAGCAGCAGGCAGAGTGATGGCACTATATCAAGGCTGGAGAACTAACCTCAGGCCACCCCTCCTCTCCGAGGCCATAGCCCTCACTGGGCCTGCTTCACCCAGTCTTGAGAATTCTTGCCTGACTGAGATGAACCCTTATCATGTCTTGTGCTTGTCTGGATGGAGAACGGTGTGCAAGTAGGTGTGTCCCAGAGGTAAAATTTACATTTGTTGCTCCACCCACTTTTGCCTCTGGCCCCGCCTGCCCCGCATGTGGCCCTTGGAGGGTCGCCTAGAAGGGAGTGTGGCCCTCAGGCTGGAAGAGGATTCTCCAGCTTTTAGCTATGGAAACAGTTACGTTTCCAGTGCTGTGTGGGTACGTACATCTATGGGACCCCACTTGCACCCCCTTCATAACCACAATCCTTTCTCTCCCCCCGCACCCCACTCAATACTTGGGCTGTATCCCTGAAACTGTATCCGTGGGAAGCTGGTTAGCATTTCACAGGGCCAGTCCTTCCTCCCTCAACCCAGCCCTGTCTCTCTCTCTCCGCTGCAGTCCGTCAACGAGTTCCTGGAGTCCGTCGGAGCCCCCTTGGAGATCGTCGACGGCTTCATTGACAGCATCGCCGTCACCATCCCCTGGTCCGCCTTAGTCACAGAGAACTGCACTGTGGAAGTGAGCGGCCTGCAGATCACATGCCGGCCGAAGTATCGTACTGGTGAGAACCGGAGGAGAGGGAGGAAGGGGCAGTACTGATCTGGAAGCTGGGGGTGGGCAAGTGGGCAGCCTCCTACCTGCCTCACCTGGTGGCTCTCTCTTCTCCCTCTTCCCTCCTTCAGCTGCCCCTGGCTCTGAGTCACAGAGCTGGGCATCATGCATGACCACCAGCATGCAGCTGGCACAGGAGTGCCTGAAGGAGCAGGCCGAGGAGCCCTCGGACACCCCCCAGCCCCTGGAGGGGCTCGAGATGTTTGCCCAAACTATTGAAACCGGTGAGTCCTTGGGCAGGGGGAAACGGGTGGCCGTTCTGCTGGAAGAGCTTTTGGTGGTTTAGTAGCTCCTAGTGGGATTATTCCCACCCCCCACAGCCTGCTCCTGAAAGGGGTGCAGGCAGGACCGAGGGCGGGGAGGTGTCCCCCCTTTGTCCTTCCCTGCCTGCCAGCCTCCTGACCCCCTGTTCTCCTTTGCTGTCTGCCAGTTCTGCGAAGGATTGAAGTCACCTTCTTGGACACTGTGATACGTGTGGAGCATGTGCCCAGTGGCTCACAGGGCAGCGTGGCCCTTGAGATGCACATCAAAAGGTAATTGGCTTTAAGGTGCTCAGGTGCTTTTTATTGGTAGGAGGGGGAGGAGCCTTCTGCTCAGGATTCCAACCCCTCCATTCTGTCCCCCTCCCCACCTGGCTTTCCATTCCCGCCTCTCTCTTCTGTCCCCGCCCATTCTCAATCCTTATTGGGTTGTCCTGCGGGGTTCTCCCTCCCACTTTTTATACAAAACCACAGGATTACGCCCCCTGCAAAGCCCTGCCGAAGCTTCTCTCTTGAACACAAACCTGTTTTGCCTGTGGAAGAGGCTGTCCCTTTCAGCCTAAATAGCAGGAATTGATGTGTGTATATAATTTTAATGTGGCTGAACAGCACATTTATAGCAGCGGGGAAACAGAGGGTGACCTCTCAAGACTAAGCAGACATTCAGAAAGGTCATGGTTTGTAATGCAGCCCTTTTGGGGTAGAGAGGGGAGAGAAGACAAGGAGGACAGGATAGCTGAAGGGGTTTCCCCAGGTAGGTAGAGCTTGGTCAACCATCACTGGTTGAGGGCTTGAGGGTCGCTTGAGGGCTGCTTGTTCCCTCTCTGCCCCCAGCTGAGCTCTTGATGCTTTGGCTGTCTGCTGCCTTCCTTCCTTCCCTCCCCTCCCTCTGCCAGATTGGACTACTGTGACGAAGCCGTGAAGGAACCTGGGCAGGCAATCACCGTAGACATCCACCAGCCTCCACCATTTGTGCACAAGATCCTGCAGCTGAGCGGGGTCCTGCTTTACTACGAGGAGTTTGCGGGTGGCGCAGGCGCCCACATGCCATCGTCCCCTGTCCCAAAGGTACAGCCCCCGGGGGGGGGCCTTCCTTGGTAGGGGGAGGGACTTGACTTTTATGGATGTCAAAGCACTCTGTCCGTCTTGGGCTTCCCATCCACCGAGGGGTGAGGAGGGTGCGTGTTGCGGGCTTCCCTGTGTTCAGAACTGCCTTGTCTCCCCTCTCCACCCTAGGGGGCTGCCGATTCTTCAGAGTCCCAGGAGGAGGAGGCAGAGGAGGAAGAGGCTTCCCCCAGCTCTCTGCTTCAGATTGGCAGCTGCTCTGGATACACGGAGATGAGGATCAAGCTGAAGCAGAATGAGGCCTTTCCTGGGCCCAAGGTGAGTTTAAACAGTGTCTGAGGTTCTGCAGCCCTCCAGCTGATGCATGGGAAAGCCATGCCTTGTGTGAGCTGGGGGGCTTTGTTGGACTGCTCTGCTGAGGCATAGGCAGCTGCACTCCCCCCCCCCAGTGGAGCAGTTTAAAGAAGGCGCCCCCCCCCGCAGTGCCTTGGCTGCCTTTGCACAGGCAGACGGTTGCACTGCCTCTTTCTCCTGCGAGGCAGAGGGGGCCTGCCAACAGAAGCTGCCTCTGGCTCGCGAGGAGGCATGTTTTGAACTTTCTCCCCCTCTCTCTGCACAGCTGGAACTGGATGGGAAGATGGGGTCACTGCACCTCCTGCTTGCCCCCCAACAGATCCTATACCTGCTGGATCTTCTGTCTTCCCTGAACTTCTCTGGTGAGCTCTGTGCGACGTGGGTGGGAGGAGAGATGGAGAAAGAGCACCGTGCAAACCCACAAGAGGTTTGACCTCCTGCCCTGAAGAGATGGGGTTGTTGTGGCTCCTTTGGTGCAGCCCAGCAAAGCCTGTCAGGGTAGCACATTTGAACCCATGCACGCTTTTTTCCCCTCCCTGGAGGAGGTGCCAACTTTTGCACTGGGACAGGTGAGCCTTCTGCAGCCCTGCAGGTCTCCCCTAATTCTCTTTTCTCTCTTCTCTCTCCCCCCCCCCCCCAAAGAATCCAGCCTCTTGCAGGAGCAGCTGAGCAAGAGTCGCCCCCTTGACTCAGAGGACCTGAAGCTGATTGAGCAGGACCTCAGCCAACAGCTGCACTCAGGGCTGGGGGCTGGCCCCACCCGCCTGGAGGGGATGGAGACCTGCGTCGGGCTGGAGAACGGAGGTGACTGCTGCCAGGGGAGGGGGGAGCAGCTTTGCATGCAGGAAGATCCCAGGTGTCAAATCCCCAATAGCAGCAGCTCCAGGCAGAGAGACTGAAGAGCTGCTGCCAGTCAGTGCAGGCAGTACTGAGTGAGATAGACCAAGTCAGAACAGGGACCTCAGGCAGCTTCCTATGTTTCCACCTCTCCTCCTCCTTCATCCTGGGTGCATCTACCAGGGCCAGGTTCAATCCCTTGCATTCCCCCTCTTAAAAGGATTCAGGTAGCAGAAGGCTATTTCCTCTTGTTGCCTACTGATGTTTGAGCGACCATGAAATGAAGCCCCACTTGATTCCTGCTTGGTTTCCAGACAAGGTCTTGGCGTGTTAACTGGCCCCCTTGATGGATGGGACTGAGATGATCGCTGCTTTAGACCCCCCCCTCTCCTTCTTGCCCCTCCTTGGCCAACTTTCCCTTCCTTTTCAGAGATGTTCTTCTCCATGGCTCCCATGACCAGCAGTGTGACCTCCGTGCGCTCAGCCAGCGAGCTCTCTGACATCGACCTGGACTCCTCCATGCACAGCGACGCTGGCACCAGCCGCCTACAGGCTCTGCCCTTCGCGCCAGGGGTAAGAGCCCCAGCAGGCTGTGGGGGAAGGCAGACGGAGGGGTGACCCTGGGCAAGTTTCTGGTGGGCTTGGACAGGTCATGCCTGAGGCCTGGGTGCCTGAGGAGTTTGAGCAGGAGGACCCAGGGGAAGGCCTCCTCGTGTTGGGGCAGGGGGCTTCCTTTGCCCCTATCCCATCTCATCACCAGCTGCCCAGGCACACAGCTTCAGTGCTGCCCCCTGAGTTGCCAGGGGGCAACTTAACACAGCTGGCCCAAGACAAAGGACAAACTGGCGCATCCTCCTCTCCATGTTCAGAAGCTGGCCAGACTGAGAGCTGATTCAGACTTCAGTGCTGGCAACAGGATAGCACCCCCCTATCCCAGCATGCCTGAGGGCTGCGGACTAGTTTAGGGGGTACAGGGCCCTCCCGCTTCTGCACGCCACAGAGGGGAACAGCCAAGGAGGCCGTGCTGTTGACATCCCTCAAGAACTAATGTCTGAGGCTTTTGCCTTCCTGTGCCCAATGGCCTTGCCGGCCTTGTTGGTAGGCCTGCTCTGCTCCCAGAGCTACTTGCCCTGTTCTCAACTCTCCACCTTTCTCTCATCTCCACTCTGCCCCCCCCCCTGCACAGCTGATGTTGAGCAGTCCCAGGCGTTATGGACGGTCACCCTTTGCTGCCACCCTGCCGTGCCTCAACAAGATACCAAGTAAGATGGTTTAAATTGCAAATTGGTGGGAGGGAGAGGGTGGGATTGTGCAGGACTTCTTGATAAGCCCAAGTAGTGCCAGGGAGGAGGCAGGCGTGAGAGACCCATAGGGTGTTCCCCCCCTACTGGTGTTGAAGGGAGGACTGGTTGGTTGGTTAGTTAGAGCATTTGTACCCTGCTCTTCAGCCAGAAAGGCTCCCAGAGTAGGACACAGATGCTCTAACTAACATACAGTCGAAACAAGGCAGTCCCAGCCTACAGGCTTACAATCCGAAGGAACATGGCACACAAGGGGGAAAGAACAGGGAGGGAAGAGGAAAGGGGGAGAGAGGCGCTTGTAGGTAAGAAGCCATCATTCCTTGTGACACTATAGAGGTGCAGCTTGTCCTGGTTTTCAGTCAAATGAAGGCTACCAAAGTAGCTTACAGATATCAGTAGTGAGACAGTCCCTGTTCTCAGCTTTACAATCTAGCAGATGTGGCACTGAAGGAAAATGGCTTGGAGGGTAGGAGGAAAAAAGTAAACTCGAGTGTTACAAAAGAAGAGACCTACTGCTTGGTATGCAGAAGTTCTGGTGTGTTCAGCACCTCCTTTTTAAAAATCTGTTTCATTGAGATCCTAGAGAGCTGCTGCCAGCCAGAGCAGACAATGCTGGACCAGCAGTCTAACAGCTTCTTAAGAGTTTCTCCCAGCAATCTCTGGGGCAGCTGCGTCCAAGTTCAGGTCTTTCTGCTCCAAGACTCACTCTCTCTCTCTTCCTTGCAAAGGCAAGACCAGCCACCCACAACCCCCCTCTCTGGAGAACCAGCGGCCTGAGGTGTTGCTGCGGCTGACGATTGGAGGGCTCACTCTCACCCTGCTGCACCAGACCCCAGAGGCCCCACATCTCCAGCTGGCTCAGCGCTTCTTCTCCCAGCTCGTGGGCCTGAAGGACTCTGCCTTTGGGGGCCGGGATTTCCAGCCCCTGCGCCAGTGCTTTGAGGGGGCCTGCCCACGCAGCAACGTCAGGTATGTATTGGGAACAGAAGGCCTGAGCACAGCAAAAAACAACCCTCCCAAGTGCTCTGCCCAGGCCCTGTGGTGTGTTTGTGTTATAACATTTGTTTAAATCGTGGTTCCCAAAGTAGGCCGTAGCAATGGGATTACCTAGGGGGTGTGCTGCTGTAAGAGGCAAGGGGACAGAAGGGGGCTGCTGGAGGTGTAAATAACTACAGTGGTACCTTGGGTTACATACATTTCATGTTACAGACTCTGCTAACCCAGAAATAGTGCTTCAGGTTAAGAACTTTGCTTCAAAATGAGAACAGAAATTGGGCTCCAGCAGCACGGCAGCAGCAGGAGGCCCCATTAGCTGAAGTGGTGCTTCAGGTTAAGAACAGTTTCAGGTTAAGTACGGACCTCCGGAACGAATTAAGTACTTAACCCGAGGTACCACTGTGTCAGACTTTGAAAAGCTGGCATCACTGGATCAAGTTCATCAATATTGTTGAATTAATTAAATAGTTTTCATTGGATTTTGGATAAATGTGCAATTAATTGTTACAGTTTTCAGTTTCGCCGTGATATTATCTTCTTCAGTGGGTCATGCAAAGAATGCATTTGACAACGTAGGGTGGGAGGGCCAGGGGGTGAGTTTAGGGAACCAAGGGGGCATTGGCCTGGAAAAGTTTGGGAACCACTGGGTTGCCATTCCACTTGGCTTGCAAAAATGTATCATAGAATCAGAAGGGTCCCTGAGGATCATCTAGTCCAACCCCCTGCAATGCAGGAATATACGGGGACTGAACTTGCAAACTTGGCGTTATCAGCACCATGCACTAACTGACTGAGCTATCCAGAGATAGTAGACATCCTACAGTGGATGTGACTTAATGTGAGCAGAGCCTGCTGGATCAGGGATGATGGGAGTTGTAGTCCAACCGCACCTGGAGGCTCCCCGGGTCCCCGCCCCCGCTTTGTGCTTCACTGCCAGCAGGCAAGGGACATTCCCTGCACCTTGCGCTTGCCACGTTTGCCATCTGGGTGTCCGTTTGCCTCTTCCAGGCTGACTGGGGCCGCCGTGCAGATCAGCTGCGAGCACAAGGCCTCTGGGCAGCTGCACATGTTCAGCTGGGATGCATCCTTTGGGCTCCTGGAGATCTTGGAGTGCCTGTGGACGGACGACAGGACGCAAGCCAAGCCAGAGTACACCGAGGTGAGGGCTGAGCTCCATCAAGGGGAGTGCAAGAGCGGGGGGCACCTGGGTGCTGCTCACCCCCCCCCCCACATGCCCACTTGCACTTCCTGCCCCAGACGAACTGGAGGCTCCCCGGAGCCCTGGCTGCATTGATGTAGCCAACAAAACTGTCAGATGAAGAGCATGGGGTTCTTTTGTCAGAGGCCGTCCTTGGTAAACCGGTTTCGCTTCCTTCTCAGCTGCTGGTCTTCGCCACCCCTAGTGCCTTTCCCTACAACCAGTCGCCTCGCCCCTGTGCCCGTCTCCAAACCAAGCATTCGGAGAAGCGGCCTTCATCCTCCAAGGTGAGTCTTCCAGCAGGCAAGGGGCTTTTCGCGCAGATAGAGCAGCAAATTTCTTTCCCCTTCTCAGTCGCTGGAGAAATTCTGGGCGTCAGTGGGTGGAGCTTTTGTCCTCCTTGGCAAACCATAAGTGCATGAGTGTGTCCTGTTATGTCCCACCAACTCCCTTGAAGAGCAAGGAAAGTGCTTTGCCAGGGACCGATGTGCCTCAGTGGGCTGGGTTTGCCCCGCAGGCCACAAGTTAGCCACCCCGACTCAAAAAGCGGCAATGCTGGCACCAGGTGAGCCAGCCTCTCTGGGAAGGTCATTCCATAACTTGGGAGCGTCGTGGCAGAAAAAGGCCTCTCCATGGTTGGGAACTGCAGAAATCCTCTGTGTTTTATTTTGTTTCTGAAAAATACTTCCAGGAAAGAGTTAACCTGGATAAAATTAAAATGAAAACAGGACAGAGCCAGGTCCCAAGTCTAAACCAGCCTGTGGCTTTCCAGGTGTTTTTAGACTCCTGACTTCCACTAGCCGAAGGCTGCAAAGACAGTGAGGTGTTGTAGTCCGATGGGTCCTGGAGAGCCTCAATGCAACCTAAGACTTGGGCCAAACCTGGGTTAGCAGAGCTCTTGTTTTTGCTGGGGAGACGCATGCAGCTTGCCAACTCTTGCCGCTGTGCTTCCAGAGTCGCCTTGCCAAGGTCCCTGCCAAGCAAACGGTGGAGCTGGTGGCCGAGCTGGACGACTTCTGCTCAGACGTGGACCTGGCGACGCTCGACCGCCTTTGCTCGCTGCTGTGCCATGCCACGAAGCCCTCCACGCCAGCCTGGCCTCCTCCCGAGGCACACTTGGTAAGTGGGGGGCGGAGCAGACTGAGAGGCCACGGCGCCCGCTTCTCCCCCCGCCCCCACCAGGAAGAGCTCCTCTAATGGTTTTCTCTCCCCACTCTTCCCCACCCCTCTCCTGGCTGGGCGCCAGGCAGATTCTCCCCCTGCTGCCAAGTGGCAGGCAAGTGTGCGACTGGCAGCGCCCAAGGCCACCCTGAGGCTGCAGTTCCCGATCCCGGACCTCCGTCCGTGGCCTGAGAGGCGGCCCTGGGCCCAGAAGGCCGTGCGGCAAGAGAGCCTGCGCCTGGACCTGGCCGGCGTGGAGCTGCAGGTGGAGCTCGGGCTGGCAGGCGTCACCCAGCTGGAACTTGCCTTCAGTGACCTGCATGGTAAGGAGAGGCTGCTGCAGGACCCCTGCTCCTTCCCTCCAAAAAGACCCCCATCAGATTTCTCCCTGCAGCCGCCAAGTGGGCGAGGGCAGACGTTGCCAGCGTCTAAACATTGCCTGTATCTGGGCAAGTCAGAGGTGGGCATGCCCCCTGGTACCTGGTAGCATTTGTGTATGCAAGATTCAGCCTCCTAGGAATGCCCCTGTTGTGACAAAGGGGAGCAACGCCCAAGAGTGCCTCTCCCACCCACTTCTTCGTCCAGCTGCAACACAACAACCCTGCAGAGCTGCCAGTGGTGGGTCTTATTTGCCAGTAGTTGCTGCCGCTCCTCCCACTTATTGCCACAGCTCAGACAAGAGGGAACATGGGACGCGCCAAAGCAGCTAACGTTTCCTTGGTGGGATTTAAATTCAGTAAATAAACATAAATTCCAAGATCCATGCCCCAACAAGTTGTGAATGCAAGGAGTGGTGGTGGTTTGATGTGGTTTGGGTGCCAGCTTTGGCGCGGGTCTCCTTTCGCCCGGGAGTGGGGATCTGAACCCTGATGCTGTCTGGGTGATTTGCAGGCACGTACGAAGGCGCTGAGAAGCTGGCCGTGCCGTGCTTGCGGGTCGGCAAAGCCCCCGACCTGTCCGCCAAAGGGACGGGGAAGAAGTACCTCCTCCCCAAGTAAGTCTGGCTTCCGCGTGCAACCTCCCTTTGCTACAGCAGCCACTGCAGCAGCCAGGGTGGGCTTGGGTGGTGCCTTGGCGAGGGCATCCTCCTCTCTGTCCCAACGTCTTGGGTATTTGGGGGGGGGGGAGCATCCACAAAGGTTCTGGCCCTTCTCTCCAGCACTGTCCTCTCCCCTGGCAGAATCGCGTTGACCCTCCGCCCTCGGGCCAGCGACACTCCCTGGGACTTGGCCCTGGCGAAGCCCGGAGAGATGGAGCTGTCGACGGCTGAGAGCCCCTGCGAGCTGAAGCAGCCGGAGCCTTCGCCCTTCTCCTCCAAGCGGACCATGTACGAGACGGAGGAGGTGAGAGGGTGAAGCAACCCAGGGGGTGGCGGTGTGTGTGTGTGTGTAACTGCTAAGAACCTAAGGACCAGGCCAATGGCCCACCTAGTCCAGCATCTGCTTCTCACAGTGGCTAACCAGATTCCCCCATGGGAAGCCCGCAAGCAGGACCCAAGAGCAAATCTCCCTTCTTGTGACTTCCAGCAACTGGGATTCGGAACCATTGCAGGTTTTGGCTGTGGGGGCAAAGCCCAGCCATCCTGGCTAGCAGCCATTGATCGCCTTCCCCTCCTCCATGTATATGTCAGGAGCTCGTCCTACACTCGAGTAGGACCCTGGCAGAGGCACATGCCCGACTGGCATGTTCTCTCCCTCCTGGTCGATCGTTCGGGAGCTTCAAAAGCTTTCTTCAGCCCAAACATCACAGTGACCAATGCCAACAGACATCGGCACACTTAGGGATCTGCAGAGTCTGCGCAGTTTGCGTGACAGACCTCAGCAACTCAGCATTTTGGCTAATCTACTTTATTTACATATAAACACACATGGAGCACTGCAAAATGGCTCCCTCTCTCTCTAGCATGAGACAGCAAAGAGAAAAAACAGAGGACGATAGTCCCACTTCATGGAACACAGGACACAAACATCCTGTCTCCGTCACTTCCCACTTTGTGGAGTCAAAACATATACCATCATGTGATAGACAACAATCCCATGACTGCCATCACGGAGCAGGAATTCTAACAGTATATGCCCCCTGTGGGTGTGAGTTTTGTAGTTCTGTGTGGTGTTGGCACCAGCTTCCTGCCAGCTTCTGATCCACCCTGCCCCTCCACCTTTCCCCTCTAGATGGTGATCCCTGGAGATCCCGAGGAAATGGCGGAATTCCAGAGCCAGACGCTGGAGGCCTCCCAGTATGCCCTGGAGGTGACCTTCCCCACTATGCACATCTTCCTCCCCAGTAAGGACTTCTACGAGAGCATCTACAACAGGTCAGAGTCCCGTGTGCCTGGGCATCCAAGGGGTGGGGGGCAGCAGGAGCCCCTGAGCAAGTTGGGCATGTCCTCCTTGAGGCTCTTCTGCACAAGGGGTACTCAGAAAGCAGAATTTGTCCTTTCCATCGGAGGAATGGGAGGAATCTGCCTTAGACCAGGTCAGGCCATTTGTCCATCTAGACCAGTATTGTCTGCTCTGACTGGCAGCATCTCTCCAGGGTCTCTCATATTTCCTGATTGCTACCTGCTCATTGTTGTTGGAGATGCTGCCAGGGACTTAGTCCGCCTGCAGGACACCTGCTCTGCCATTGAGCTTGTGGCCGTTTGAAACAAGACCTTCTGGGCATCTCTCTCTCTACCCCGCATGGCCATGATTGACACCACGCTCCGACCCTCTAAGCTAGCTGGTGGGCTCTGCAGTCCCTGACATTTGCTGCATCCTTGGGATAAGCTGCAGGGGTGGGGAGCCTGTGGTCATAAGGACAACAGAAATGTAGCTCTTGATATCTTAGTCTTCCATGAATTCGTACAAACCTCTTTTAAAGCCATCTAAGTTGGTAGTCTTCACTGCTTCCTGTGGGAGGGAGTTCCACAGTTTAACTCAACTTATTCACATAGTGTGGCGTTTCTTTCTTACTTATTACTATTATTATTTATTAAATTTATATACTGCCCTTCACCAAGAGATCTCAGGGCTACCCTGTGAGGTGCAGCTGAGTTGACTGGCATCCAAGGTCATCCAGTGAGCTTCTTGGCCAAGAGGGGATGGAGCCCTGATCTCACCCAGGTCTTCGTCCAGCACTCTAACCACTACACCACACTGTCATGGGACAGGCTGTTCACGCCGACCTTCTTTTCCTCCTCTAGGATCAATAATGATCTCCTGATGTTCGAGTCCTTCAGCCCACCCCCCACCCCCTCCGAGCTTCTGAGGGGCGCTGGGTCCACAGCAACCCCCTTTGTTGGAGAAGCACCCGCAGACACCCGCTGGCAGGAGAACTTCAAGATGTGCAAGTCGGCCTTTAAGCTGGGTGAGGGAGGGCACCCCCATGTCGGAGGGTGGGGGGTGGGAGGGGAGGGAGGGAGGGAGGGAGGAGGGTCTTAGTACACACCAGTTCCTTTGAGAGGCAAGACTGGGTCTTGGCCATCACCATCTTGCAACTTGGCCAAGCATGCTTTATAGTCTGCCTGGACTTGGCGGGGGGGGGGGGGCAGCAGGAATCAGGCTCTATTCTGGGCAGTGCAGAGGTTTTTTGGGTCTGTAAAAAAATGCCTTCCCCGCCTTCCTCTCCCTGCCTTCCAGATTCAGACTCCGAAGATGAGGATTCTCACTTCTACTCCGTGGATGAGGCAGCACAGCGGAAGAAGGGGGAACAGAGGAGCCCCTTTCCCCAGAGCTGTGTCTCTGTTGTGCTCTCTGTGGGGAAGGGGCGGGTCACAGCCCTGTGCGATGCCAAGGTAAAGGGGGGGTGGGAAGGGAAGAGAGAGAAGGTTACAGGCTGACCACTCATGTGACCCTGAGATGGGGGAGGCATTATTTATTTTATCTGATGCTATTTTAATTATAAAGCATTCATAAACTGTTCAGCATTTTAATAATCCCTAAGCAGTATGGGGGGGACGTGGGTGGCACTGTGGGTTAAACCACAGAGCCCTAGGGCTTGCCAATCAGAAGGTCGGCGGTTCGAATCCCCCAACGGGGTGAGCTCCCGTTGCTCGGTCCCTGCTCCTGCCAATCTAGCAGTTCGAAAGCACATCAAAGTACAAGTAGATAAATAGGTACCGCTCTGGCGGGAAGGTAAATAGTGTTTCCACGCGCTGCTCTGGTTTGCCAGAAGCGGCTTAGTCATGCTGGCCGCATGACCCGGAAGCTGTACGCCGGCTCCCCCAGCCAATGAAGCGAGATGAGCGCTGCAACCCCAGAGTCGGTCACGACTGGACCTAATGGTCAGGGGTCCCTTTACCTTTACCTTTTAAGCAGTATGGGAAGCTTTCAACTGGGTACTGTGGCTAAATTTGGGAAGGGGCATTAAATCTTAGGTTTGGCATAGACCCTTTAGCTTGTTGGCACGGCTGCTATGTGCTCTCTGGAAGCTAGGGCTTGCTTGAGCCACTAGGGCTTCCTGTGCTCTTGAACATGGTCCTTCGTCCTTTGGTCCTGGCTCCTGGCTTCTGGTTGCCAGCTCACCTTGGGCTCTTGCCAACCAGATTCCTGTAAGAAACCAGATTCCTGTAAGAATTCGAGCACAAGAGCCTTCTCCCCTTCTGTTGCTTCCAGCAAGTGGAATTCAGAAGCATTGCTGCCTCCAACTGCAGAGGCAGAGCCATCGTGGCTCCATGAATTTGTCTGTTCCTCTAAAGTCATCCAAGTTGGTGACCGTCCCATCTCTCTCTCTCTCTGGCTGTACAGGGTGAGGGGGGCAAGAAGCTGGAGGGATCTCACGGCGAGCTGGTCCTGGACGTGGAAAGCGGCAGTCTCTTCAGCGTCTCGCGGTACAAGGGCCGTGAGGACCTCGGCTACTTCTGCATTGAGGCAGAGAAAGTTGCACTTTATCACAAGGGTAGGGCTCTGGCCCCTGGGGCCGTGAAGGGGGAATAGGGGTGTGCCAGGGTCAGTGGGTACTTGCGGCTGGCTGGGAGGGGTGGTAGCCACATCAAATGGAGGTTAACCCCCTGTGATCCATCCCCAATAAGGCATCATTTCTCCTTGCCAAATAAAGAAGGATTCAGGACTCTGCAGGGAGAGCTGCTCTTTGGAGGGGAAGGTTGCAAACCTCTAGGAAATGTTAACCCAGGATGTCCTCTCTTGTCCCTGCAGCTGTGGTGGAGGACTACCTCATGGCGGAGCACCTGGAAATCTCCAACTTTTTGCCCCCGGAGGGGCTCAACCCCACCATCTATGCCTCCCAAGAGGGCCCCATCACCTGGCCCTTGGGGAGCAAGAAGGACGGGCCCCTGAAGATGCTCTCCCTGGCTATCCAGATCAACCTGGATTTGGAGAAGAACATCAAGGTATTGTGACCGTTGGATCCATCTTCCCCGCAGATCTGAAGGAGGGAAGGGGGAGCGCTTTGGGCTGTTGGTGGGGCGATCTTTGGAACATCCTCTTCCAAACCTGGGGGAAGATTTATTTTATTTTATTCCTGCCCCATCCTCCAGGGCCAACAGCTTGCAAGGTGATAGGTAGGACCACGCTGAGCCAAAATGTGGTCGAGTCAGAGGAAATGGCTCTGTCTAGTGCCATTCATTTGTTAAACTGATAGGCGGCTTCGTAGCATAAAGCCACCAAAGTGGTGTATACAGTAAAAAACACAAGCTCTAAGAATCGATTCATTGAACTCTGAAACGCATGACCCCCAAGCCACACAAGAGCCATATTTTCATGAGCTGTTCCTTCACAGCTTGCATAACTTTCAGGTAGCACAGAGGCTGAGCCCATGGGTCCCAATTCTTGAATCCTACCACACCGCTGCCTAATAGGGGTCTTCTCAGTGGTGGCTCCCCCATTCATGGAACGCTCTCCTCAGGGAGGCATGCCTGGCACCCTCACTATGTTTTTAGGGCAAAAACATTCTCCTTCTCCCAGGCTTTTGGATCTGCTTTTTTTGTGGGGTGGGGTTATATTATTTATTAAAATATTTATATGCAACCATATCTATCTATCCATCTATCTATCTACACACACACACCTCAAAGTGGATTTGCAACAATAAAAACAAAACCATGCAATAAAACCATGGGAAAGTAAAACAAACTTTTGAGTTGGATCTGCTAATATTTATTTGTATTACTGGTGCATTTCAGGTAATTTTATTCTATTTCTGTTTTTGCACCTGGCCTTTTGATTTTTTTTTTTTTAAGTTGCTTTGAGTTCTCTCTTCTGAAAAACAACAACTAATAAATATTAATAATAATTTAAATGGGGGGCGGGGGGGGGGAATAGTGAGGTCAGGACATGATGAGCTGCTTCAGTACTTCCAACGTTACCCAGGTTGCTTTCTCATCATCCACCCCTACCTGGTCAGGGTGTTGTGCAATGGGCTCCTCCCACTAAGAAAAAAATCAGAGGCAAAGTGCGCCTTTCAAGGTGGCGCGGCTGCGTGTCTGAATGTTTCTTCCTCGTCTGTTTCAGGAGTTCCTGGTGACGCTGCGCCTCGAAGGGGCCACCATGCGGCATCACATGGCCCTGACCCACCAGAGTTGGTACAGTCAGGTGAGGTCTGCCCCCCCCCAAGGGCTGTCTGGTCTGTGTAGAGAGGCAAGTCGTGCACCGCGAGGGGTTGAGCACGATTCTTGACCCAGAGGAGTTCCACACTTCGCGTGATGGGGAAGGAGATGTCCTCTGGGTCTCTGCTGCCATAGAGGGCTGTCAGCATTGAGTGGTCTCATGCCGAGGGTGTGTGTCCCCCAAATCTGACTGTGCTCATCTGTCCCCTCAGTTGATTGACTTCCTGGATGTCCTGGATGACCCCATCCTGGGCTTTGTGCCCCCGACGGTCATCACAGTGCTGCACACCCACCTGTTCAGCTGTGCTGTGGATTACAGGTATTTATTGGGACATAGAAAGCTGCCTTCTCTGCCAGCTCAGACTGTCGGTCCGTTGAGCTCATTATGACCAACATGGGGCCCCGGAAACCTTCCCTTGGTGCCCATGAAGCCTCAGAAGAGCCCCCTACCCTGTCACTGCCTCCTTGGTTACGAGGGCATAAGGGTGATGAAGGTCTTCCCACCCACATCCTCCCTTGAACAAGTACATAGAGCTGAAGGAGGAAGTGGGGAAGAGTGGCACTCTTTCCCACTTCCTCTTTCACATCTATGTGTTTTTCAAGGCTCAGATTAATTCTACTGGGTCCAACTTTGGCCCAGATCCCTTGCAGAAGTATGTGCAACATCTTTCTGTGACGGGTGTGGGAAGAGAAGTGACCAGAGGAGGCAGCCTCTTCCTGCTACCCACAGAGGTTCAGGTGACTTGGGGTGGGAGGACGGCAGCCACTGTCCAACACCCCTGGTACACTTGAGTTCTGTCTTCTCCACGCAGGCCTCTCTACTTGCCAATCCGGGTCCTCATCACAGCTGAGACCTTCACCCTCTCCAGCAACATAATTGTGGACACGTCCGTCTTCCTCCTCCGGTGGGTCTCAACCCTCCTATCCTGCTCTTTCCCAGAGTCCTTTTGCTTGCACAGAGGAGACCTTGAGGCCAGCTGGTTGCAGCCTATGTGATGCACTGGAGGGGGGAGGTCTAGGGCCAAGACAGCTGCTATGATTGCCCATACTTAGAATTTAATTACAGTGGTACCTCAGGTTACATACGCTTTAGGTTACAGACTCTGCTAACCCAGAAATAGTGCTTCAGGTTAAGAACTTTGCTTCAGGA
Organism: Podarcis muralis; assembly: GCF_964188315.1. Classification (NCBI taxonomy): domain Eukaryota; kingdom Metazoa; phylum Chordata; class Lepidosauria; order Squamata; family Lacertidae; genus Podarcis; species Podarcis muralis. The sequence continues at coordinate 15,679,198 of NC_135670.1, read as the reverse complement.
TGAGAACAGAAATCGTGCCCCATTAGCTAAAGTGGTGCTTCAGGTTAAGAACAGTTTCAGGTTAAGAACAGACCTCCGGAACGAATTAAGTACTTAACCCGAGGTACCACTGTAGTTGCACACCCCCGCCAAAGTGCCCAAGGTAGTTTGTCGTCTTCTCTCTCTGCCCCCACCTATTTTATGAGGTCAGTTGGGGCAACAAAGCCACCCAGTCCCTTCTACGGCTGCCTAGCAGTTTTTGAGCTGTTTAATTAACAACAACCCTGTGAAGTAGGATGTATCCCGCCCCCGTCCCAAGGGTTTCCCCCTCTCTATTGTGTCCTAATGACTCTGCGAGGGAGGTGAGGCTGGGAGACTGGCCCAAAGCCACCCAGAATGTTGGGTGGCTAAGTGGGGATTTCACCCCTGGGTCTCCCCAGCCCTAGCCCAGCATTCTCCAGCATTTCTCACCGCTGGGGATGATGGGAGTTATAGCCCCCACAACAGCATCTAGAGGGCCTCACTTTGGGAGAGGCTTACCACCACCACCCCTGAGCGCTCGGAGGCAGCAGTGGGCAAAGGCTCTTCCTTGGTTGGCGCAACTGGTTGGCAAAGCGGGAGTAGGCGCTGCAGATCAGGTGCCTTCCCCCTTTGGAACACCCCCAGTTTCTGCTGGCACAACGTAAGCAGCTACTGGCCTCTCTTGACCTGTTTCCCCCCAGGATGCTGCTAACCAGCCACCCTGTTCTCCCCGCAGGTTCATTTTGGACGACTCAGCCCTTTACCTCTCAAACAAATGCGACACAGAGATGGGCGACCTGAGGAGAGGTAACGTTGCTGGCCTTTGGCTCTCCCTACATAAGAACATGAGGAGGAGAGCCTGCTGGATCAGGCCCATGGCCATCTAGTCCAGCATCCTGTTCTCAGGGAGCACCTGAAGAGCTATGCATCCCCTGCCCTCACCTTTACCTGGAGAGATGCCGGTGGTCCCATCTGGGACCTTCTGCAGGCAGAGCAGCTTCTCTGACGCTGGAAGTAATGTTCCTCTCTCTGTCTCCCGGTCTCAGATTATGTTTGCGTTTTGGATGTGGACCTTCTGGAGCTGGTGATCACCACGTTTAAGGGAGCCACGACAGGGAAGCTGGTGAGTTCCGAGAGGCCTTTATGGGGAACGCGAGGAGCCACCTTGCAAGGAGGGCTTGCGTCTCTATTCCAGGTTGCTTGCTTTCTCTGTAAGTCCCTTCCGTGGGGAGCAGAAGTCCTGACTCACCAGGGCTGGGAAAGGGGCTGGTGGGAACAACGTCTTCCATCTCCTTTTGAGACGTGGGCAAAAATAACCTAAGAGGAGCTTTCTGGATCAGGCCTCTTGTCATAGACTCAGAGTTGGAAGGGACCTTGAGGTCCATCTGGTCCAAACCCCTGCAATGCAGGAATTTCAGCTAAAACATCCGTGACAGATGGCCACCCAACCTCCGCTGTGGAACAGCTCTCACTGTCAGAAAGTTGTTCCTGATGTTTAGTCAGAAATACTATTATTATTATTATTATTATTATTATTATTATTATTATTATTTATTATTATTATTTATACCCCACCCATCTGGCTGGGTTTCCCCAGCCACTCTGGGCAGCTTCCAAAAAAGTATACAGTGGTCTATTAAAATACACTGATCCACTATAACATTCGCGTTAACATACACCAAGATAGAATTGCTAGTGTCTCCCTTAGCATGACACATGATGAACCTGGTATAAGAAACAATCCCATCCTCTTTCTACCAGGAATGAAAATCACCTTCCTTGTAACTTGAAGCCCCTGGTTCGAGTTCTGCCCTCCAGAGCGCTGTTCTCTCAGCGGCTGCCCAGATGCCCGTGGGAAACTGGCAGGCAGCATCTGAGCGCAAGCGCCCTCTCCTCTCCTGTGGTATTCAGAAGCACTGCTGCCTCTAGTCATGGAGCAAAACCATCCTGGCTAGTTGCCATCAGTGGCCTCGTCCTCCTTAACAATAGCTTCCTCCTCCATGAACATTTAATACACGTACCACATTTTATCCTTTTAGATGGCCAGGCAGAGCACAGCTGTTGTGGCCAGCAGCCATTGATAGCCTATGAATTTCTCCAATCCTTGTTTTAAACATCCAGACTGGTGGCCAGCAAGGAGACATTTGTCTGGGGTGATTTCTTTTCTTTCTTTTTTTAACACACACACACTCACTCTCCCTCCTGCTTTGGTGCAGACCCGCCCTCTGTTTGAGCTCCGTTGCTCCAACAACGTGGTCCATGTGCACACCTGCGCTGATTCCTGTGCGGCCCTCGCCAACCTCATCCAGTACGTGGTGAACAATGGGGACTTGCACCCCCCACCCCACCATGACAGCCCCACAGAGATCGCCGGCCAGAAGGTGCAGGTGAGTGCCAAGTGGGCGCGGGAGGGGAGGCAGTTGAAACGGGGCCTGGGGTTGCTGCCACCTGCAACCGTAAGCTTTTGTTTTTAGTTTTTAGTCTTTTATTTGGACCATTTATATGCCGCTCATAGTTAAACAAAACTCTTTTATGCTGTTTGCAACATAGGTTAAAACATCTTAAATAAACAGCAAATGCCAAAACCAAAAGGAGAGAATTTCTACGTTCTATAAAACTTAACTAAATAGAGTATCCTCGTCAGTATCAGAATAAACATTGCCACATAAAAATCAGCTGCGAAAAAATGCAAGGAAAATCCATAGTAAAGGACTAAATCCAAGCATCCCCTAAAAGATCAGGAAGCAAAATAATTAAAAACGAAAATGAGCTAAACAGTATAAATTTCACTTTAAAAAAACAAAAAACAAAACACCTGATTCGCAATGAAGCAAAAGAAAATCAACTCATTCTTCCCCACCACTATACACCAATCAATAATCCCATTAAATGAATGAATCCAATTAAATGCCCAGCTCCCTATTCAGCAATTTGCACAACGTAATTTAACTACAGCTAAAAATGCAGATGAAGCGGCAAGTGAGACTTGAAAGCACCCCACCCCCCCCCGTTTTTCTGAGTGATAATGGTTCCCTTATTTTGACTCTGGAACATATTAGAGTTAATTAAAAGCGTGAGCAGGATTTTGAAATAGGCGGCCGCGGATGATAAAGGATAAACGATTAATGATAAAATGTTATGTCGCGCAGCAGGAAAGGGAGGGAACAGAAGAAGGGTGGGAAGTCGACTTTGTATAAAACTGGAGGTTCATTGGAATGCAACTTGCTTAAAAGTTTTGAAACTTAATACAAATTCATTGGAGAGCAACCCCCCTCAGGTGGGTGCCCTGCTCTCGCCCTTGCCGCTTCCAATGTGCTCACGCCCTCTTCTGTGCCCGGCTAGTTGTCCGAGAGCCCAGCATCGCTGCCATCATGCCCACCTGCCGAGACCGCAGCCATCAACCAGCAAGACCTTACGGACGCCCTCATTGACACGGAGCGCAGCCTCCAGGAACTAGCTGGAGAGATGGGTAAGGAGGAGCAACAGGGGGTGGGGGTGCAGGAGGGGACGCTTGGCTTTCCCTGGATGATGCTGGGTAGCAATTCTTCACCGAACATTGGGGCAAGATATGGCAGGGTGATGATGATGATGATAATAATTATTTATACCGCGCGCATCTGGCGCAGCCACTCTGGGCGGCTTCCAACAGAACACTAAAATACAATAACCTATTAAACATTGAAAGCTTCCCTAAACACGGCTGCCTTCAGGTGTCTTCTAAAAGTTTGGTAGTTATTTTTCTCTTTGACATCTGGTGGGAGGGCGTTCCACAGGGCGGGTGCCACTACCGAGAAGGCCCTCTGCCTGGTTCCCTGCAACTTGGCTTCTCGTAGCGAGGGAACCACCAGAAGGCCCTTGGCGCTGGACCTCAGTGTCCGGGCAGAACGATGGGGGTGGAGACGCTCCTTCAAGTGATCAGCTGGGACCAGGGGTGTGGAGCAACAGCGCTCTCCATCCTCCTAGCAGTCAAGCAGCAGCAGTGTCACAGTTCCAGCCAGGCAAAAGCAGGCGAGGGGTTGGGCAGAGCAATGTAGACACAAGGGCCAAGTAGAGAGGCCAGGAGGCAGGGGGTTGGACTAGATGGCCCTTGGGTCCCTTCCAATGATTCTTCCTGTGATTCTATGATTCCGCCCTCAGGCCTGAGGTTCCCAGTCTGGTAGTAGTAACAATTATTATCAGCAAATGAACCTTTTTGAGTTTCCTTTTTTAAAAAAAATGAATTTTATTAGCAATTGGGGAAAGGGATACAATGATTATCATCAATTTTTTTTTTTTATCAAAACGAAAACATTGATCTATATAAAAACACAAAAAAGGAAAGAAGAAGAGAAAGGGAGAAAGAGAATGAGAGAGAGAGAGAGAGGAGGAGAAGGAATAAAATGGGAAAGGGAAGAAAAAGTGAATAATGAAAGAAAGAGAAAAGCAAAAAAATAAAATAAAGAACCTCCGATTCTTCATCTGTCAGCTATGTGTAATCTCATGCACTCTAATATAACACCTGGCAAAACCACCCACTCTGACACGCGACAAGTTTTCTTGTCTTGTGTCATGAGAGAATGCTTCCCCCCTGATCCCACCTTCAACTGCGCCTTTTGAGTCCTCCCTGCAAGGCAGCGGAAGGTGGCTCAGAGCTGGTGGGAGCACAAGTTGAGTGGGGCTTGCCCTGTTTAATATCACCTTTCCCCCTTTCCCAGGTGACTCTGGCCTCAGGCGGCAGCCCTCCCCGGTTTCTGTCTACCTGTTCCCCGGGGAGAACGGAGCCGTGGGCAAGGCAGGAAAGACCCCGGCCCCACCCCCCACCCCCGTCGGGGAGGGGCTGGACTTCAGCCCTTCGGAGGACAGCGAGGGCGAGAGCGAAGCCACGGACGACTTCTGCATCCTGGACGCCCCAGGCACAGGAATCCCGGTACGGCCTGGCCCTTCTGCAAGGAGAGTGCCAAGCCTCAGGCCATCTGCTGTCTCTGGACCCAGGCCTTTATTTCTGTGGCTTTAGCAAAGCCAAGGGCCCTTGCAGAACCACCTCTCTGAAGGCAGCGATAGCTTCCAACTTGGATGGCTTTTAAGAGGCACTATTGATGGCTCGGGACGCGGGTGGCGCTGTGGGTTAAACCACAGAGCCTAGGACTTGCCAAGCAGAAGGTCAGCGGTTCGAATCCCCGCGACGGGGTGAGCTCCCGTTGCTCGGTCCCTGCTCCTGCCAACCTAGCAGTTTGAAAGCACGTCAAAGTGCAAGTAGATAAATAGGTACCGCTCCGGCGGGAAGGTAAACAGCATTTCCATGCGTTGCTCTGGTTCGCCAGAAGCGGCTTAGTCATGCTGGCCACATGACCCGGAAGCTGTACGCCGGCTCCCTCGGCCAATAAAGCGAGATGAGCACCGCTACCCCAGAGTCGGTCACAACTGGACCTAATGGTCAGGGGTCCCTTTACCTTTACCTTTACCTATTGAAGGCTCTGCCCTGCCTCCATGGCTGGAGGCAGCAATGCATCTGCATACCAGTTTCTGGAAACTATGTGCTCTGATCCAGCCTCTTGCTTCCTCTCTCCGCAGCCCCGAGACGGGGAGCCGGTGGTGACGAAGCTCTTGGAAGGCCCCGTTCGCATCCAGGAGGGGCACTTCTCCCGCCCCCTGGGGAGCACGGACCTGCTGAAGGCCCCCTCGCGCTTCCCGGTCCCCGAGAGCCGGGTGATGATGCGGGAGATCTCGGTGGTCTGGCATCTCTATGGCGGGAGGGACTTTGGGCTGGGGCGCTCTGCCTCTGGCCACGCCCACTCACCCAGGTGAGCCGCTCGCCCTCAGCTGCCTACCTATTGCTCTGCCACCTGTTTTTTTAATTTAATCCCCTACCCCACCCCAGAAGGTCCTCTTGGTTCGCAAGGAGACCATCCCTAGAGCCTGAAGAGGATGTCTTTGTTGACGCCTCCCTGCCTAACAGCTGACATGCGGGGAAGTGCAGCAGCCGTCACTCCCTCCCTGCACGTCAGTGGTGCAAGCCCCGCCTCCCTTCTGGCTTGTGAGGAGACCCTCCCCAGAGCCCAAAGAGGACATCTTCTTTGGACTCTGGGGAGGGGTCTCCTTGCAAGCCACTAGGACTCCCCAGGGTCTTCCCAATACACACGATTTCAGTTACACGCACGGAGGCCCCCCGCATAAATGGGGAGTTGCCTGTGCCAGTTTCTGGAAACCAAAAGGAGGGAAAGTTTTCTTGTGCTTGCCAGTTTCCCATTGACGCATCTAGCTGGCCATTTATGAGAACAGGATGCTGTACCAGACGGGCCATTTGCCATCCGCCCAGGAGGCTTTTCTAGTATGTTCTTATGGCTGGAGGGGCGGAGGAGCAAGTCTCATCCGCTGACTTTAAGATGCTCTCGCTCCCCATCTTTTTCCGCCCCACCTTCTCCAGGACGAAGCCGTCTCTTTCCAGCGCCCGCTCATCCCCGTCCCGCTCCTCTGTCACCAACCGGCCCCAGAACACCTGGCGGGCTCAGGGGGGCACCAGCCGCATCCACGACCTGCTGATGGAGATCCAGCTGACAAAGGTGAGAGCTGGTGGCTCAGGAGGGGGGCCTCGCTCGCTGCTCAGGGGGCTCCTTCGAGTTTAAAATGGGTGCCCCGATTCCCAGGAGAGGTTCACCTGGCACCTTCATTATACAGTCATACCTCATGTTACGTTCTTTCAGGTTATGTCCCACGGCAACCCGGAAGTACCGGAAAGGGGTACTTCTGGGTTTTGCCACTCGCGCATGCGCAGAAGTGCAAAAATGACATCACGTGCATGCACAGAAGCGCCAAATCACAATCCGTGCGTGCACAGATGTTCCGCAGCGGGTTGCGCTCTTTTAATGTTGCGAACGGGCCTCCTGAACGGATCCCGTTCGCAACCAGAGGTACCACTGTATATATATTTTTAGGCGCCAGGTGAAAGCGTTCCTCTTCAACCAGGCCTTTGGCTGATTAATATGAGATGGTCTTTTAAATGTGCCTATAGGAAGGGGTGGGTTCCTGTTTTGCTGTTTCGTTTTAATTACTTGCATGTTTCTTCTCCTGTATTTTATTCCGAGAACCACCCTGAGGTGTTAGGATGAAAATAAAATGAAATAAAATTTCCCCAGAAAGGCCCTTGCGAGAACGGCTGTGCTTACAAGGCAGGGAATCGCTCTATTGGTTGGTGGGGTGCAAGAGATCTGAAAGGAAAGAGGTGGGGGGCATCAGGGCGGGGGGATAGTCCTGGGCTAGGACTACAATACGCACCAAAAATACCCACTTGGTGACCCTGGGCCATTCTTAGTCTCTTGGCCTGGCCTACCTCTTAGGGTTGTTTGTGAGAAGAAAAGTGGGGGGGGGGTGCAGCTTACACCACCCTGAGCTTCCTTTGACGACAGGTGAATGAATCAAAACAGTGGGGCGAAGGAAAAGTCTCCCCTGGACGTGTGCACGCAAACAGGTAGAAGCTGGAAATTATCCGGGATAAGAAAATGAAACTAGCATGCAAGTTGGAGAGGAGAACGAATGATTTAAAATTATTGCAACCTCACTTGTTGTTCCTTGATATAATTTTGTTGTATCTATATGCGGGTGTTGGTAAAGGGGAATAGCTGAGGGATGAAGAATTTGCTTTTTTAAAAAAATGGAAAGAAGTTAATAAGAGATAAATCTGTAAAATAAGCAGCATGTAAAAGTGGATTCCAAAAAATTGGAATATCCCTGAGAGAGGGGGAAGCGGGTATTAATTTTAATTTGGTTTCAGTGTGTTACAAATTTGAAAATGAATAAAAATTAATTGGCAAAAAAACAGTGGGGGGGGGAGCGGGACAAAGTGGTGACCTCACCTGCCCTCACCTCTCCCCTCCTCTCCAGGTGAGTTTCCAGCATGAAACTTACCCCAGTAGCAGCAGCAGCAGCAGCAGCGGCACATCTGAGAAACCCTCCGTGGAGTTGGAGGAGCAGCCCGTGGCCAGACAGGTCTTCATTGTCCAGGAGCTGGAGATCCGAGACCGCCTGGCCTCCTCTCAGATCAACAAGTTCCTCTACCTGTACAGCAGCGAGTGCATGCCGCGCCGAGCCCACTCCAACATGGTACGGGGGGCAGCAGCAGGAGGAGATGAGAGCAGGTGGGGGGTTGTGGGTCGCGTTGCTGGTGAGCACTAAGGAGCAGACCTCTCCCCTGGCTCTTGGCTGTCTCTGCCTCTCCTTAGACTGGAAAAGTCCAGATGATCCCCTTTCCTGTATGCGATTTTTGGGGGAGGGTGTGGCCTCCAGTACTAGATTACTGCAGTACGCTTGATGTGGGGACGTCCCTTGCTCTCGATCCGGAAGCTGAAGTCAGTGCAGAATGCTGCAGCACGGTTGCTGACAGGCCTTGTCAGCAAATATATCACCCCTGGGTGGAGAGATTTTCTGCTTGCCAGTTTGCTGCTGGACCCGGGTTCAAGGCGTTGCTATTAGCATAGAAAGCCCTTAACAACTTGGGACTAGTTTGCTTGCAAGATGGGCCTTTCGACCGCTTTGAGCTGCAGAACTGGCACTGCTGCAGGTGCCACGTAATACGCATTCTGCATTTGTAAGAGATTGATCTTTTGGTGTGGTACTTTGGAACTCCCTACCTGTTGAAGGCAGGCACCTTCACAGTACTCCTGCTAAAGACATTTTGGATTAGTCAACTCTGTCCGGATACATAGAATGTCGATGTGTGTTTTAACCTGATTTTATTTATTTTTGATCCCTCTCCGAATGTTTTAAATATCTGTTTATCAGCAATTTCATTGTTCTTTTTGGAAACAGCTTTGCGGGTCCCCCCCCCCTTACAATAATCAGCGGTATATAAATGTTACAGAAAAAATAAACCCACCTGGATCTTGGAGGCTGGATGAGACTCTGGTAGTTCAGCCTGGCCTGGAGTCTGATAGTGAAACAGTTTTGTGGGTACAGGGGGATTTGGCGCCGCTGAAGCTCAGCCTCTGGAAAGCTCCCCCGTCTTCTGTCACTGGGGGCCACCGCAAGACTGACCACCCGCACCCCCTCTTTCTTCACAGCTCACCATCAAAGCCCTGCACGTCTGCCCTGAGTCTGGTCTGGGGGGTCCCGAGTGCTGCCTTCGTGTCTCCTTGATGCCACTCAGGCTCAACATTGACCAGGTGAGGGGGGAGGGTTGGTGTTAGGTGCTCTGCAGGGGACAGTGGGGGGGGGACTTTGTTTGGGAGCACCCCTGTGCTCGGAATTCCCTGCCCTCCCGCAGGAGGAGGAGGATGTGCATAGCCAAAATGGCTGCTTGTGGCTGCGGCTGTGACTCAGATGCCTGGCCTGCTCCTAGAATCATAGAATTGTAGAGTCGGAAAGGATCATCTAGTCCGACCACTTGCAATGCAGGAATCTTTTGCCCAATGTGGGGCTCGAACACACAGCCCTGAGATGAAAGGTCTCATGCTCTACTGACTGAGCTGTTTTGCTTTTTGCCTTTTTTTTTTTTTTCCAAGATGCATTTAGTTTGCAGCATGCAAACAGGACAAACGGTAAAGAAATAAGAAACAGTGACTTTGTGGAGTATGTTATTGCAATGGAATAAAACAAACAAGATGGCTCAGGACACTTTGGCAGACATTGTAATAAAATAGATTCTGCAAAGGGACCTTTTTGAAGCATCACATATTGATACGGCAGAGGCATGTGTTGTTGGGGGCCTATGCAGTGCAGGATATTTATTTATGAAGTTTATAAACTGAAACCGTACAACATCAAAATGGCTTCGTTCTGTAACCCCCCTCACATCCCTCTGGCAGTGGATGAAATGCTCAGACAAGGCCATGCACCACACCTCTAAAACTATCCCTAGAGGGACCTGATGCAGATGTCCAGTGTCTAGTGACTTTGAGTGTGGCTGCAGCCAGCAGCAGAGCAAGCGGCTTCCTTGTGAGCCTTTTGGGATGGGAGGGGTGGACCTGGCAGGGTGGATTCCTCCTCTTCTCCCTCCCAGTCTGCCCAAACTGGAGATGACTGCGCTGGAGCTTCCAAGAATGATATTACGAACTGCTAGATTTATTGTATGCCTGCTATGAAAATAGAAGTGGCACAGGATGAAATACACAGGGATCAAAACAAACTTGGATTGCTGGTTCTAAATGTGTTTTGATGCATTTTAATTATTGTTAGTTTCTATTCCTTTGCATTTTTTTTTATTCCCAAATGTTGTAAGCCACCTTGAATCCCAGCTTGGGAGAAAGGTGGGATAGAAATACTAAATAATAATAATAATAATAATAATAATAATAATAATAATAATAATAATAATAATAGGCTCCTGCTTTCCCCTTGCTTTTACTCCAGGATGCCTTGTTCTTCCTCAAGGACTTCTTCACCAGTGTGGCTGCCAGCATTAACCCCGTCGTGCCCTGCGAGGCTGGCTCAGAAGGTGAGTGTCTGGCTTCCCGGGAAGATCTTCCTTTAATATTTTAATAACAATTAATTAATTAATTAATAATTATTTATTTCTACCCTGCCCATATGGCTGGGTTTCCCCAGCCACTCTGGGCGGCTTTCAACTGAGGACTAAAAACAGAATAAACTTCAAACATTAAAAACTTCCCTAAACAGGGCTGTCTTCAGGTGTCTTCTAAAAGGCGGATAGTTGTTTATTTCCTTGACATCTGACGGTAGGGCATTCCACAGGGTAGACGCCACTATCATGAAGGCCCTCTGCCTGGTTCCCTGTAACCTCATTTCTCACAGTGAGGAAACCGCCAGAAGGCCCTCGGCACTAGGCCTCAGTGCCTGAACGATGGGGGTGGAGACACTCCTTCAGGTATACTGGGCCGAGGCCGTTTAGGGCTTTAAAGGTCAGCACTAACACTTTGAATTGTGCTCGGAAATGAACTGGGAGCCAATGTAGGTCTTTCAAGACCGGTGTTATAGGGTCTCGGCGGCCGCTCCCAGTCACCAGTCTAGCTGCTGCATTCTGGATTAGTTTTAGTTTCCGGGTCACCTTCAAAGGTAGCCCCACGTAGAGCGCATTGCAGTAGTCCAAGCGGGAGATAACTAGAGCATGCACCACTCTGGCGAGACAGTCCGCGGGCAGGTAGGGTCTCAGCCTATGTACCAGGTGGAGCTGGTAGACAGCTGCCCTGGACACAGAATTGACCTGTGCCTCCATGGACAGCTTTTCCCTTTCCCTAGAGGAGGAGGGCTTCTCCAGTTCCGCACCACCCTCCTCACCATGGCTGCCTGTTGGCCAAGCTGGTTGGGGGCTGATGGGGGTTCTAGTTCAAGAACATCCAAAGTGTCACACGGATGGCAGAGGCTGTCTAGAGGAACCCTCCAGAGGTGCCCCACGTCCCTCTCTCTCTCATTGCCCAATGCTGCTCTTCCACTCCATAGGTCGCACAGACCCCTTGGGGAAAGAGCCTGAGGGAGCGGAGGGGGAGATGACAGCCTCGATGGAGACCACAGCCAGCGAAAACAGCTCCTTGTCCAACGCCTCCTCTTCCTCCTCCGACCAGCCCATTTACTTCCGGTACAAGCGCTTGACGTGGGGAGGGAGAAGGGATGGGGCGTGTGGATGTTGGGGGGCAGCAGGGCCAACCTGCAGAGTCTTAGCGGAGAGTTCTATCAGTTACTATATTTACACCCCACTTTTCCTCCAGGGAGCTCAAGGCAGCATTTATGGTTTCCCTGCTCCCCATTTTCTTTCTCCCCGTCCCCTGTTCTGCCCCATAACAGTCCTGTGAGGTAGGTTAGGCTGGGAGGCAGTGACCAGTCCCAAGGTCACCCTCAGTGAGCCAAGGGGGGATTTTAACCCTGGTCTCCCAGGTTGAGGTCTGACACTTTAACCGCTACGCCACAGGGACTCCAGAATTTATAATGCGTATGAGAGATGGGAAATACAAGAGTCATCGCCCAGCTTGGAGGGTGCGTGTTCTGTAGAAGGAAGGAGGAGGTGGCTATCGATGGCTACTAGCCATCCCAGCTATTCTCTGCCTCCACAGCTGGAGACAAATAAATGCTTATAAATACCAGTGGTTGGAAACCACAGGAGGGCAGAGGTCTTGCTTGAAGATTTCCCAGAGGCACCTGGGAATGGGATGATGGACTAAATGGGTTGTTGGCCTGATCCAGGAGGCTCTTCTCAGGTGCTTAGGGAACCTCCAGGCCCAGAGGCAGTCTATCTAGCTTTCTAGGTCCTTAGAGGTACACGGCCATTGTGAGAACAGGATGCTGGGGTAGACAGGCCACTGGAGTGGTAGCCGGCGCTGCTGCTAGCGCTTTCCCACCACAAGAGAAAAAGCACCTCCCCTTCTCCTTGGCTTCTCCCTCTCCAGAGAGTTCCGGTTCACGTCCGAAGTGCCCATCTGGCTGGACTACCAGGGAAAGCATGTGACCGTGGACCAAGTGGTGAGTCTGCAGGAGTCCCTCCCTCCCCAGGCCTGGGGAACTTCCTTGTCCGCTACGAGTGACCCCTTTGCTGAGCTGCTTCTCAGTCTCTCTCCACCTTCCAGCCATCCATTCCAGCTGATGTTGCTTTTGCGAGAGGACAACTCAAGGGGGCTGCGTTTTAGGGTCTCAGCATAGGACAGGGGTCAGCAAACTTTTTCAGCAGGCGGCCAGTCCAATGTCCCTCAAACCTTGGGGGGGGGGGCAGACTATATTTTGGGGGGAAAATGAATTCCTATGCCCCACAAATAACCCAGAGATGCATTTTAAATAAAAGGACACATTTTACTCATGTAAAAACACGCTGATTCCCAGACCGTCTGCAGGCTGGATTTAGAAGGCGATTGGGCCGGATCCAGCCCCCGGGCCTTAGTTTGCCTACCCATGGCATAGGAGCACAGGAAGGGGATGGTGGTCCCCACCAGGCTGCCTCTTTCTCCCCTCTAAAGCCTGGCCCTTGTGCCCAGGAAAGGATGGGGGTGGGCAGAGAGATTAATCCAGGACTTCCCAAACTTGGGTCTCCATCTGTTTTTGGACTACAACTCCATCCTTAGCTAGTTGGGGATGATGGGAATTGTAGTCCAAAACATCTGGAGACCCAAGTTTGGGAAACCCTGGATTAAACAAAGGCAAGGGTGGGGAAGGCGAGTGCCTGTCCGGAAGAGGCAGCAGGGTCGCTGGGTCAGCATCCACCCTTCTTTAGGAAGAACTTTCTGGTGGTAAGAGCTGTTCGATAGTGGAGGCAGCTCCCTTGGGAGGTGGTGGACTCTCCTTCACCTGAGGCTTTTAAACCAAGGCAGAGCAGCCACCTATCAGGGATTCTTCAGCTGCGATTCCTGCACTGCAGGGGGTTGGCCTAGATGACCCGCAGGGTCCCTTCCCACTCTACAAAAATTCTCTCCGTTTCTCCTTAGGGCACCTTTGCCGGCATCCTCATCGGCCTGGCGCAGCTCAACTGCTCTGAGCTCAAGCTCAAGAGGCTCTGCTGTCGACACGGGTGAGGAGCCACCTTTTTAGGGTAGCCGGGTGGGGTGTGTCAATGGAGAGGAGGGCAAGGCGGGGCTCTAACCCCCCAGCATCCTGGTGGTGCGTAGTAAGAAGCCAGTATCTGAATGGAGGCAGCCCCATTTATCTGTTGTCAAGCTGGGCTGAAAAGCCGCAGATGCTTTGGCATCCCGCTGCCTGAGACACTTCTGCTGGCAGCCCCTCCCCATGGCTTTACTGGCCTTGGGGGCCAGATCTGGTGGGCGTTGCCCTTTGGGGTCCCTGACCTCCTCCTTCTCCACCTCCGCAGGCTACTGGGCGTGGAGAAGGTGGTGAGCTACGCCCTGACCGAGTGGCTGACGGACATCCGTAAGAACCAGCTGCCAGGCATCCTGGGAGGCGTGGGGCCTATGCACTCCGTGGTGCAGCTCTGTAAGTCCGGCGGGAGGAGGGGGTTGCCTGGGGATGTATCGGGCAGCAGTGTTGGGGGCTGGAAGGCTTCCTGTCTATCTACATATACAAACAGGAGGATTGTTATGAGGCACAGTCTACCTCTGAACACCCAACTGCTGGGGAGAGGGAGCTGTTGCCTTCCCATCCCTGCATGTGGATTTCCCATTGGGGAGGAGTGTGCACCCAGTTGGCCATGGTGGAAAGCAGCATGTTGGACCAGGTAAGTCCCCCTTTGGCCTGATCCAGCAGCACAGATGATGATGATGATGATGATGATAAATAATTAATTCAATTTACATACTTCTAGTTACAGGTACATAGCCCTGTTGGTCTACCGTAGTCGAAACAAAATTTAAAAATTCCTTCCAGTAGCACCATAGAGACTAACTTCAGATCTCTGTGTATCTGAAGAAGTGTGCGTGCACACAAAAGCTCATACCGATAACAAACTTAGTTGGTCTCTAAGGTGCTACTGGAAGGAATTTTTTTATTTTGTTTCAATTTACCTACCGTCTTTTATCAAAAGATCTCAGGGAGGTGTGCAACATTAGAAACACATTACATAACATCAATGGAAAAGCATACAGACAGAGACAGCCTAATAATAATCATAATCATAACAGTCCTGCCTCTCCACACTTTTACAGGCCATAGATTATGGAATAGCCATAGGCCTCTGGGTAAAGGGGAATGGTTTTGCCTGACATGCAACGGTGCTGCCCTTGCATCTGCCCTCTCTTCTCTCTCTCTTTCCCTCCCAGTCCACGGCCTCCGTGACCTCTTCTGGCTGCCCATCGAGCAGTACCGCAAGGACGGGCGGATCATCCGGGGCCTGCAGCGTGGGGCAGCTTCCTTTGGCACTTCAACCGCGTCGGCGGCCCTCGAGCTCAGCAACCGCCTGGTGCAGGCCATCCAGGTTTGGGCCATGTGGTCTGAGGCGGGCAGGGGTGGTCTGCGAGGGGTGGCCCTTGTTCTTCTCCAGCCCTTGGTGATGTGGAGGGGATCGTAGAACTGTAGAGTTGGAAGGGACCTCCAGGGGCCATCTGGTCCAACCCCTTAACCACAGCCTCATTTCACTGCCAAACAGCTCTTGCCTTCAGAAAGTTCCTCTGAAAGCTTAGTTGGAATCTCCTTCCTTGTCATTAGAAGCTGTTGGCTTGGTTCCTACTCTCCAGAGCAGCAGAGAACAAGCCTTCTCCGTCTCCCATGCGACAGCCCTTCGGATATTTGAAGGCATATTTGTGGTCCCCGCAAGGGCAACGGGGTTCTCAGAACCGCCTCTCCTTCCTGGTTTGCCATCCCTTCTCTCCCCCTTGCAGGCCACAGCGGAGACCGTCTACGACATCCTGTCCCCTACCGCCCCCCCAATGACGCGCACCCTCCTGGACAAGAAGCACACACGCAAGCTGAGGCGCGGCCAGCAACCTGCCGACCTGCGTGAAGGGGTGGCCAAGGCCTATGACACCGTGCGAGAGGTAAGGCCTAGAGCCATCCAGGTTGGGAACCATCCCTGCCTCCTGTGGGAGTGAGTTCCATAGGTTAACTCTGCCCTGTGCGAAGAAGGGCTTCCTTTTATCTGCCCTGAATCTTCCAAAATCCAGGGCTGCTCTGGCTTCCTTGAGCTGCTTTTGGGTTAGTTTCCTTGAGGTTTGTTCTCTTTCTGCACTTGCTGGGGTCCTTCTGGGCAAGCAAATGCTGCCTCTGATTTTCCAGCAGCCCCATTTTGGCTTCATAGCTATCGGCACTCACTGTCTGAGTTCGCTATTAGCGGAATATCATTACTATTTGTTTACACACACCCCTTTTTATATATATATATACAGTGGTACCTCTGGTCACAGACGCTTCAGGTTACAGACTCCGCTAACCCAGAAATATTACCTCGGGTTAAGAACTTTGCTTCAGGATGAGAACAGAAATCGTGCTCCGGTGGCGCAGCAGCAGCGGGAGGCCCCATTAACTAAAGTGGTACCTCAGGTTAAGAACAATTTCAGGTTAAGAACAGACCTCCAGAACAAATTAAGTTCTTAACCTGAGGTACCACTGTATAAGCGTGTACAACAGCAGCTTACATAAAACTGAACCAGGAAAACATGTTGCCTTGTAAATTAATGATCTTTGTATATTTGAAAAGGAATGATCCTTCCAGCCAGGGTTTCCCCAACCTGGGTATCCAACAGTTTTTGGACTACAACTCCCATCATCCATAGCTAGCAAGCCAAGTGATCAGGGATGATGGGAATAGTAGTCCAAAAACAGCTGGAGACCCAAGTTGGAGAAACTCTGCTTACAGCCCTCTGGCAGGCCCTGACGCACGCTCTCTCTCCATCCTTTTCTCCTCCTCCTCTACACCAGTGTGGTGTAGTGGTTAAGAGCGGTGGATTCGTAATCTGGTGAACTGGGTTCGCTTCCCTGCTTCTCCACATGCAGCTGCTGGGTGACCTTGAGCTAGTCACACTTCTCTGAAGTCTCTCAGCCCCACTCACCTCACAGAGTGTTTGTTGTGGGGGAGGAAGGGAAAGGAGAATGTTAGCTGCTTTGAGACTCCTTAGGGCAGTGATAAAGCGGCATATCAAATCCAGACTCTTCTTCTTCTTCCTCCTCCTCCAGGGTGTCATCGACACAGCCCAGGCCATCTGCGACGTGGCGACTCGTGGCCACGAGCAGAAAGGCATCACCGGGGCGGTGGGAGGCGTCCTGCGGCAGATCCCTCCCACCGTGGTCAAGCCCCTCATCGTGGCCTCGGAAGCCACCTCCAACCTCCTGGGCGGTATGCGCAACCAGATCAAGCCCGATGCCCGGAAGGAGGAGTCCCTGAAGTGGCGCTCAGAAGAGGCTCAGGACTGACCGGGCGCCGCCACTGCCGCCTTCCACTGACCCGGGCTCAGAAGCGGGGGCCGTTCCTCTTAATCTACCCCGTTCAGGACATTGGCAGGGCCACCGAAAGGACGCAGCCTCCCGCTTTGCCAGCCTTGCCACCCGCAGAAGAAGAACCACTTGGTGGGGAAGAGCTTCTGCTTGGTGGGATTGGCGCGCTCTCAAGCAGCGGCACGCCTGGCATCACGAGGGTGGTGCCACCTCCTCTTGCCTCGCCCTTGTTTTTGTACTTGTCAGGAGTATAGCTTCTGCCATCCATTTGGTGCATGAGCTGCAGGCTGCAACTTCTCTCTCTCTCTGTCTCTCTCTGTCTCCCTCTCTCTCTGGGGTTGTTGGGAGAGACGGAAGGTTGGCTGAACATTAAAGGACGTGACTTGTTTTCAGCTCCTGCTTCCATAGGCATTCGGTAAGGGGGTGAAGTGTCCTTTTCTTGGCCTGTTTTGCCCTGTCGGACAGTGTTTTGATGTGCTGTACAGATCAGGGACGCGACTCCTTTCAGGTACAGAAGCAGGAATTGACGCAGGCACCCATGTTGGGGGCGGGGGGGGGGCTGGTGTGTTTGTGGGGAGAACAGGAGAACCAACCCAGGCAGCCACAACAACACAATTCAATTTCATTCTGACCAGCAGCAAAGCAAAAAGGTTCTGCACAAGCTGTTCAGGCTCCCCAGAACGTCTTTCCTTCAGCCTGGATGTTGCAAAAGCCAGAGATACTTCCACAATAAAGGAGGACCGGAGGGCTGAGCCCAGATTGCGTGCTGTGCTGGGGGGGGGGGGCAGCATGCATGTTGCAGGAAGTGTGTGTGGCAAGGAAGGAGCAGGCAGGGATTGGCTGCCGTTCCTGCACTGCAGGGGGTTGGACTCTATGACCTTGGAAGTTCCTTCCAACTCTAAAATTCTGTGATTGCCCTAGAAGGGCTGGCTTTGCTGGGGTAGGGGGTGAGCACGTTTTCTACGTTCAAGGGATTGGGAGCTCTTACAATCATCAGTCAGCAACGCTCCTAGCAGTCAGCAGGGGGCAGGATTGTGCTACTCTGGAGAAACTAGGCGAGCTGCCAGCTGCCTGAGGTCAAGTTTCTGGTTTCCGGAATGCAGCAGCAGCAGCAGTGAAGAAGGTTCCCCCTTCCTCCTCCCCCTCCTCTTCTACTCAGTGCCAGCTAGAGGCTGATGGGAGTTGTAGTCTGAAACAGCTGGAGGGTCCCAGGGTGGGAGAAGTGACTTCTCTGCAGTTTTGGGAAGCGGCCCTACACAATCAGACCATCTAGCCCAGTGTTGCTTACACTGACTGGCAGTATCTCAGGCCAAAAGGCTTTTTTCAGCCCTGCCTCAAGATGCCAGGGGTTCAGACCCGGCCCTAACCACAGGCAGAAATGCCACTTAGCAACTTATTCCTTAGAAACACTTAAAGGTGCCGCCGCCTTCTCCCCAGCCATCCAGAGCTGTCCTGGATTCAAGTGTGCGCCCACTTGCAGCCTGCTTCCCCTGTAAAAATCCTTCCCTTTCGCGCGCAAAGTGGGGTGCTCTGCTGCTCAGCCATGCTCCTTGGCCCTTCCCCTCCCTGCTCAGGCCTCTACGCTGAGGGGTGTCCGAATAGGGACCAGTCCTGCATCCCTTCTGCCCAAGACCCTTCTTGATTGTCTGTGGTGTGCAGTGGTTAGAGTGCCAAGCTAGGACCTGGGAGAGACCAGGGTTCGAATCCGAACTGCGCCATGAAGCTCTCCAAGTGCCGCTGCCTTTCAGCCTACTCTACCTCACAGGGTTGTGGGAATTAATGAGTGGGAACCACGTGCATCACCTTGAACCCTTGGAGGGAAAGGCGAGATTGCAATACAATCGAAAAATTCTGGCCCCTCCATTAACTCCTCTTCAGCCCCCTCTGAGTAGGTATGCCTGGCATTTCCCAAAAGAATAACACTTGCAGATTGGCAAATTGGGACCCCAGTCTCTCCCCCCACCCTCTTGCTTGGGGCAGCACTCTGCCTCAAATCACTGTTTGCCTGCTGCTGCTGGGCCCCTCTTCCCTCTTCCCCACTCCCTGGGTGGCTATTCCCCCCCACCCTCTCTCACCTTGTTAGAAAATGAAAACCATCTCCATAGAAACCAGTCTTGTTGAAGAGTTAGTGGGGGCGAGGGGAGGGAAGGATGATGGGTAGCAGTGAAGAATCGGGGGTGTTAAAATCTGCAGGGCTTAAAGGGGTTGGGATGGGCCCAGTTCCTCTGCCGAACTTGACATTGGCTTCAGAAGCCGGTGGGAGAGGAGGAGATGTCTCCAACGTAGAGGTCCGTTGGCATCAGTCCTGGGAACGGGGTGCTGTTTGTGCCCAGTCTCCCTGGCAATGTTGCAAAACATTTCACAGAAGAATGAGGAAAGAGAAGGGGAAGCGGTGCTTGGCCTGAGGCCCCTTCGGCTCTCTTGCATAACCCATCCCGAGGGCTTTCAGTGGCCTGCCTCCAATGCTCCCACAGGGACTAGAATCTTGCTTCCCTTCATGGAAGGAAAAGTACAGAACAGTACCGTAGCGCTGCTCTGTTCTGCCTTGATCAGACCCCGCCTGGAGTCCTGTGTCCGGTTCTGGACACCACAGTTTTAAGGAGGACCAAGCTGGAAGGCGTGCAGAGGATGATCAAGGGCCTGGAAAACCAAGCCTTATGGGAATTGGGGATGTTTAGCCTGGAGGAGACTCCGAGGGGATAGGACAGCCATCTTCAAAGATCTGAAGGGTTGCCACACAGAAGGTGGAGCAAGCTTGTTTAGTGCTGCCCCAGAAGGTAGCACCCAGACGTACTGGATTCAAATGACAAGAAAGCAGATTCCAACTAAACATTAGGATGAACTTTCTGACTGTTTTGACAGTGGAACGGACTGCCTTGGGAGGTGGTGGGCTCTCCTTCACTGGAGAATTTTGAACAGAGCTCCGGTGGCCATTTGTCAGGGATCCTGTAGCTGCGGTTCCTGCATTGCAGGGGGTTCATAGAATCGTAGAGTTGGAATAGACCACAAGGGCCATCGAGTCCAACCCCCTGCCAAGCAGGAAACACCATCAGAGCACTCCTGACATATGGTTGTCAAGCCTCTGCTTAAAGACCTCCAAAGAAGGAGACTCCACCACACTCCTTGGCAGCAAATTCCACTGTCGAACAGCTCTTACTGTCGGGAAGTTCTTCCTAATGTTTAGGTGGAATCTTCTTTCTTGTAGTTTGGATCCATTGCTCCGTGTCCGCTTCTCTGGAGCAGCAGAAAACAACCTTTCTCCCTCCTCTATGTGACATCCTTTTATATATTTGAACATGGCTATCATATCACCCCTTAACCTCCTCTTCTCCAGGCTAGTTCAGGGTTGAACTAGAAGACCCACAGAATCCCTTCCAACTCTACAATTCTGTGATTCTATGAATTCCACCTTGCCCCAGCCCCATTCACTGGCAGGTTGGCAGGGAATGTCCAGGCAGTTCCCTAACCGCTTGCTTGTTTGCTTGCTTGCTTGCTTACAGGGGGCAGAGGCTGTGAGGCAGTCCTCTCCATCCTAGAGGTTTGACTGCAATAGAATTTGTTTCTTATGGGGGAAACAGAAGCCTCAGAGTAGCTGGCCGTGGGCTGAGGGCCGAGACTGAGTAGGTCGCAGCCCAGAAGCACGCAAAGGGTTTTATTTTTTATTGAGGAGAATAAAAAGTCCAGACTCCTTCCCAGACTCCGCTGGATCCCAGACAGGTCCTACCTGCAGCTCCCACCCATTCTGGCTGAGTGGCAGTGTGCCCCCCCCTCAGCCCCACACTGGGCTCAGGACCACTGTGGGTTCTTGGGGGGGGGGGGAGAAACAACCCTGCAGGACAGAATCTGCTCCTTCCTCCACAGAAACCCAGGCTCCGCTACCTGGGTGGCCCCTGACTGCCCAGGTGTGTGCGTCTCAATCTATGAATGCACAGAGAGAAAGACGTTTGCATGTTAAGAGATGCACCTGTGTGCCTGGGAAGGGATGCGCTGGGGTTCCTTCATCCCACCCGGCTCTCACCTGAGCTTTGTGATGTGCCACAAATGGGGTGGGGGTGGTCTGACCTCAAAGCTTCCCTTGGCTGTAAGGTTACGACACCAGCCTCTGCCTCCCACCCACTCCAGCCTGGGATCGACTCCTGCCACTGTCCACTTTGGGTGTCTCTGCACCTCCCAGGTGTCCCTCCCAGCCGGAGCAAAGGGAATCGGAGGGAAGACTGGCCCATTCCTATGCCAGTGCCAACCTCGGGAGCATTGCTGCGTTCCTACACTCTCCTTCGTTGATCTCTGGGTGTCCCAAGATGTTCCTGGTCTTCCTCCCTGGTCCCAGAAGGCTGTGGCTCCCCTCCCTTCTATTTCTCGACAGTGGGAAGGATAGTCCTCCTTTGGGGCAGGCAACAAGTGCGGCAATGTTGCTGGATCCCACCGGGCCCCCGCTCTGCAGTGCGCTTGCCGTTAGTTAATACAGCCTGGGATCTCCCCTCCTTCGGTTGGGTGCCCATCCAGATTCGCCCAACGGAGGACGTCCTCCGGGCAAGCTCAAGGGTTGGCGGGGGGCGCGGGCGCTTGCCCCCGTTCTTCCGCCTTCCGCAGGGTGGCCTGCATGGTGTCAATGAGGTGCTGCAGACCAATCAGGTAGCCGTCCTCATGGTTCCCGGGGGCCCAGGCCACGCTGTGCTGCAAGGGGAGGCTTTCCGGGGCGGGTAGTGTCTTGCCAAAGTCAATCATCCAGACACTGGCTTGGCCTTTCCGGTCGTGGAGGAAGAGCAGGGAGCTCCCAATCACCTGAGGGGTGTAAAAAGTAGTGCTTTTTAGGAACCTCGGGCAGGCAGCTCAGAGGGACAGCAACCGAGCGAGGGTTTTGCCCCTCTGGTCTGGCTGACCATTCTGAAAGTCCCAGGATGCCACCTGTAAATCCATTTTCTACAAGATTATCTTGGGCTCTGTTGCCTTCAGGCAGCGTGGGTTTCCTCTGGGCATATGCAAAGCACCTTTCCCTTCCCCTCTCAGCTAAGATGAGAGTCAAAAAGCAACAAATTCTGCCCTGTAACAGCCTCTCCTCCTAGAGTTGCAGATTAAAAATTATATACTGTGCATCACAAGATCTCATGCCAGTTCACAGAATAAACTACAAGATAAAAAAAAGTAAATAATGCAAGATAAAAACACAAGGAAATAAAACAATTAACCACAAAACTATAGCTCCCTGCTAAAAAGCCTATTCTTCCCTGAAATCAATAGGGCTAAATTAAAATGCTTTAAAAATCAAACTAAATAAAAACAATGGTAAACCAAACAAGTCTGGCTTGAAATCAGCGGTAGACTTGAGTACTAGAGTTGCTTCTTTTGTAAGATCTTGGTTCAGGTTTTCATCTCAGCCCTTGTTGGTTTGTTGGAGGAGGGGAGGCTGCTCCTTTAGGGTCACCCCCCCACACTACTTCTGCAAACCAAACCTCCCCTTGGTGTTTCGGTGGCCTGCCTTGGCCTGATTCCTGCCGGCACTCCCCACCTGCGTTTGGGCCAGGAGTGTGAGCCAAGAACTCCTCTCATTTTACAAGCCGCAGGGCTGCCCTGGAGGTGCTCAGACTCTTAAGATGTACCTTCCTGGAACGAAGGCAACAGCTTTGGCATGGTGACAGGAAAGGAGGACGCCAAGGAAGCAGTCGTTCCCTCAGGCTCGGTTTTAGGAGCTGGAAATGTGAAATGCCTGTCCTTGGCAATTGCTGCTAAAGTCGGTTTAAGAGCTGCATCTGTGGCAGGGTTGGGGTGCCAAAAGCACCTGAAAAGAGCTTGCTGGATCAGGCCATTTGGGACCCACCATCCTGTTCTCATAGTGGCCACGCAGACGCACTGATGGGAAACCCACAAACAGGATTTGAGATCAAGAGCAACTCTCCCTTCCCATGGTTTGCAGCAACTGCGATTCAGAAGCATAGCCTGTGAATTTGGCCAATCCCCTTTTAAAGCCATCACTCCCTCCTGTGGGAGTGAGTTCCATAGTTTAATGCTGTTCTGCGTAAAGAAGGACTTTCTTTGACCTGCCCTGAATCCCCTGACATTCAGCTTCACTGCATATTCAGGCAGTCTAGTGTTATGTTGCGTGTCACCTTGTCTAATTCCTCCACAGTGGTACCTCGGGTTAAGTACTTAATTCGTTCCGGAGGTCCGTTCTTAACCTGAAACTGTTCTTAACCTGAAGCACCACTTTAGCTAATGGGGCCTCCCGCTGCCGCTGCACCTCCGGAGCACGATTTCTGTTCTCATCCTGAAGCGAAGTTCTTAACCTGAAGCACTATTTCCGGGTTAGCAGAGTCTGTAACCTGAAGCGTATGTAACCTGAGGTACCACTGTACTCTTTTTAAAGCTGTTTAGGTTGGTGGCTCTGTGGACTCCAGACAAGCAGGGCCTTTTGCTCAGGGGTGATGGGAGTTGTAGTCCGGCTGCGTCTCAGAGGCCACCAGTTCCCCAATCCCACCCTAGAGAGTGCCTGCTGAGGGAGAGGGAAGCAAGAAGCCACTGGAAGGAGAGTGGCCACAGGTCCTGTCCATATCTTCACACTGAGCCGCAAAACACCTAGGTTTTTCCCCACAACTGGGGAGAGTCCCTCGCCTATGGGAGGGGGGATCCTTTTGTCATATTCTGCACCCCCCCTTTCCTCTCCAGAGGCTTCCCCCTAGAAGGGTGAAGGGAGGATCCCATAGGCTTAGGGTTTGTTGTTAGTATAAGAATAAATGGGAACAATAAAAATAACAATCTATTTTTGGTGTTTGTGAATTTATACCCTGCTTTTCTACATGAGCAGGTACGCTCAAAATCAAAAGAGGACCAAAAAAGAAAAAAAGAGGAAGCCTAAAAACAAAGTATAACAAACTAGCCCAGTCACAGTTAAAGACAAACCCTCAGGTCCTAAGCCAACAACCGTTTGGAAGTGCAAGAGAGAGACACACTTGCAGGGCCTTTTTCTCCTCTGCCTCCCATTCCTGAGAACCAATGTTTAGAGTGGCAGACTAGGACCTAGGGGAGACCAGGGTTCAAATCCCGCCTCAGCCACCATGAAGCTTTGGGCCAGCCCCTGCCTCTCAGCCTAACCTACCTCACAGGGTGGTTGTGGGGATTAAATGGGGGGCCAAAACCACGTATGCCATCATGAGATAAAGGTGGGATTTAAATAAATACAATGAACAAACAATTTAACCTCCCCCCATCCTGAGAGCCTCACCTCGTGGGTCTTGAAAAAGGCAGACTCCTCCAGCGCCTGGCGCATGCTCTCCAAGCGGGCTGTGTATGTGCTCTGCAAGGCAAGAGGGAGCATTGAGGCTTTGGATGGGATCCCCCCATTAAGGCCAAGCCCCCCCCCCCCAATACACCTGTGCCCCTTGCTAGGAGAGGCAGGTAATGGAAGCCTTGGCTAAACCAACAGGTGGCAGGTGGCGTGGAATTCAAGGGCAGAAATAGAACAGGGACCTGTCTTAACTTTAAATGTGTTTCTGCTACATGGGCTGCTTTTTCAGTCCCAGGATAGTATTTTCTCATGGGCAAACTTCTTTTTAAGAAAATATATATTTTTATTCATACTTATCAAAAGATATGCAAAAGTTCATACCCGATAGTATCATAAATATAGTACAGTCTTACCTTGGATCCTAAACGCTCTAGAACTCAAATGTTTTGGCTCCCGAACACCACAAAGTGATTGTTCCGGTTTGGAACGTACTTTTGGAACCCAAACGCCTGACGGGGCTTTCGCGGCTTCTGATTGGCTGCAGGAACTTCCTGCAGCCAATCAGAAGCCGCGATTTGGTTTTCGAACATTTTGGAAGTTGAACGGATTTCTGGAACGGATTCCGTTTGACTTCCAAGGTAAGACTGTATTCACACATTAGCATCCAACTATTGTATTTTCTATAAGCCAACATTTTTCCCATCTTCAAATCCAGATGTTACAAGTTTATTTTCTCTTTCGCACAAAAAGATGTTCCCAATGAATGTCAGTAATGATTTTTCTCTCACTGAACATGTTAACTTTGCCATCTCAGTTAAGTCCTTGTGGGCCGACTTCTGAGTGCCACACGTGAACAGGAGGCGGGGCTGGGGGCAAAAAGTGGGAGGGGCAAGAGTTGTGATGCCTACCTTGGTATGATAGGCTAAATTCCCACCACACAGAAGCCAGAAGTTTCAAAACACAGGAGAGTCCCCCCCCCCATCCTGCATGACTGGGCCACAGCTCTCCCAATGAGAAATCTCCATTCCTCTCACTGGAACTCAACTTTGGTGCTATTGAATTATCGGGTGGGGGGGGGGCGTGTTGTCGTGAAGTGCTAAACCTGGCAAGTTTATACTTCACTGCTGGTATGCTGGTGGGCAACATTCCTGTGAATATCTGGCGAAGTTCTGTTTCAGGTTGAGAATGAGCAGTCCAGGTACAGAGGACGGGGTGGGGGGGACCCAGTGGCTGAGATTTCACCCCCTGCTCCCACTGTCTCCCCCACAACCAGTCTCACCAGAACGTCAAGGCGGGCCTTGGTGAACATCAGGAAAGTATCCACAATCTGCTCCTTGGTGCAAGTCTGCTTGAAATCCCTCCGCACGGCTCCCCCCTCGATCTGCGGAGACAGAGATTGGGGTGGGGGAGGTGTTCTCATATTCATAATAATAATAATAATAATAATAATAATAATAATAATAATAATTTGAATTCAGCCTGATCTTTAGTTCCATTTTCTTTCCTTCCTCCCCTTCCCCTTTTATGAAGATTACCCGCTCTGAGACCCCACAGCTAATTCTCCCCCGGCCTCCTTGCTGGCCCAAAGTAGGACCAATTCAGCCAGCTAGCCCTGGTGATTATCTCATGCTTATTTCCCCTAAATTGATTTCTGCATTTTGAATTTTATTGTTACTCGTGGTTCTATACTGTATTTTATGCTGCTTTTACAATTAAGTGTTTTAAATTTGTTGTTAGCCGCCCTGAGCCCGGTCTTTGAACTGGGAAGGGCGGGGTATAAATAAAAATAAATTATTATTATTATTATTATTTTATTGGGACCAGCTAGATAGCTCAGCTGGTTAGATAATGCCAAGGTTGCAGGTTCAATCCCCGTACGGGACAGCTGCATATTCCTGCATTTCTGGGCAGGAGTTACTGCCTGCCTGTTTCTCTACCTCCTGCTCAGCTGTCGCCGCCACTCACCGTGATGCCCTCGATGCGGAAGCCCAGGGAGGCGCTGGAGCTGATCCCCTCTCGCCACTGCATGTACCGCGGCTTGGTGACGCCGCCCTGGCTGTGCTCCTGGGCGGTGGGGGCCTGCGGGTCGACCTTCACCATCTTCTGGTACAGGTCACGCCGTGCCGCTGGCCGCTGCTGCGCCTCCGACAGCTCATCCTCCAGGTACGTCCTGGGCAGAAACAGGAGGTGTTCAAGGAAGGCAGCACTGCTTCTGAAAACCAGTTGCTGGAAAGCACCAGATGGGAGAGGGTTCTCGTGTTGGGGTCCTGCTTGTGGGCTTCCCTGAATGAACATCTGGCCAGCCAGGAGGCTGGACTGGATCTTCTCATTTTCTTAAGGAGTGGTAGAGCGGGACAAGGAAGGGGGGGGACTGGCTGCAATGTGGGGGGGGGGGGGGAGGGTCAGGGTCAGGGGAAGTGTTTTGTTTGCAGAAGGCCCCAGGGGCAATCCTTGGTGGCGTCTCTAGGTAGGGCAGAGAAAAGGCCTTCCCTGAAACCCTGGGGAGCCACTGCTGCCAGTCAGTGCAGGGAATACTGAGCTAGATAGGCCCAAGGGTCTGACTCAGTACAAGGCAGATCCATCTGGGATGTCCAGTTAGTGATTCACCCACATGCTAGCTCTGCAGTCTCCTACATCTGGCTGCTATTATAGGCAAGCCTGCATCACCAAAAAAAATCCCCACTTGTACAACTGACAGATGCGAAACACAGACCACTGCTGGCGACCCAGCTACAGCCTCTGATTCCACCTTGCTGACACTGACCTGCATTGCAGGAGGTTGGACTAGATGGCCCTCAGGGTCCCTTAAACTCTATGATTCTATGACCTTACCCATTCCTGCCTTGCTAGCCTCTTTCCATCTAACTGACTGCAGCTACAAAAACGGAGGCTGGCAAAGAAGTCAGAGACCGTCCTGGCTGCAAGTCCTTCAGGACCTGCTTCACAGGCTGCCTCCAGGCTCTTGGGGTGGGGGGGTATTGCTTAGAGGGTTGTTGTTTTTGTTTGTAAGGGTTGATATTTAATTCTGGCGATGTTTAATTTTGCTATTATTATTATTATTATTATTATTATTATTATTATTTGCATCTTTCGATCTGATTGTGACTTGTATGGGGATTGTTTTAATTCTGCATCATACGTTTCAATGTGTTTTTATTTACTGCTTCTGGCTGCTTTCATGCCGAGCGTTTCGGAACCCAAACACCGAAAACTCAGAAGTAAATGCTTCCGTTTCCGAACGCATCTCAGAAGTCGAATGGATTCTGCTTTGTGTTTTTCAATTTTCTCAATGGAATTTGTTGGCCGCCCTTTGTGCCTTGGTTTTCAAACATTTCAGAAGTCAAACGGTCTTCGGGAACGGATTATGTACCATTGTATCTGCATGCTAAAACTCTGCTCAAGGCGACTTACAACTGTGGAAAAGCGCCATGCAAACTGACCTTGGGTGATGACCTTCGCTCAGTGGTGAAGACGGTCCTGGGATAAATCTTCTTCTCCATCCCAAAGCCACCTTCAGTGCCTGTGGGACTTCTACCCTCCCCTCACCCCCTCCTGTCTCACCTGAGATGAAGGAGCCTCCTATGCCCACCCCCTTCCCCCAGAAAGGTGCTGCTCTCACCGGGTACCCATCTTGCAGTCCATGATGCTTGGCATGTCGAGGCCGCACAACAGGTCGTCCATCTGGATGTAGCGTTCGCCCCCCACCTCCACCACCCCATGATAGGCGGGCACGAAGGGGCGCAGGACGTCGGCCATCAGCTCTGCCAGGCAGGCGTTTTCCACAGAGCTGAACTTCTTCAGAATCTGGCCTCCTTCGCTGGGCTTGAAATTCCCTGGGGGGGAAAGAACAAGGATGGTCAGAAGAAACGGAGGGAGGGGAAGGAAGCATATTAAAAGACCTGTAGAGGCTGAATCGAGCTGAAGAGCGCAGGGTGTGTGTGCGCGTGCACCATCCAGTCCAGCATTATGGCCAGATACACCAACTGGAATCCAGGACCCGAGTGCAACAGCAACACTCCCAATTTGTGCTTTCCGGCAAATGGCAATCATAGACACATCTTCTGCAACCCTGGAGGGAGTCCACAATTGCCCCCCTGCTTGCAAAACAGCAAAAGAAGTGGCCCATCTATTGCACACATCTATTACCATTTGTGCAGCACATCGTTAATCTATGGAACTCACTCCCGCAGGAGGCAGCACTGTGACCGCCAGCCTAGAGGACTTTGAAAAAGGACTGGATGAATTCATGGAGGAGAGGGGTATCTGCCTCCACAGGCGGAGACAGTAAATGCTTCTAAAACATCAGTTTCTGGAAGCCACCGGAGGGGAGAGGGCTCTTGTTTTGGGTCCTGCTTGTGAGTTTCCCACAAGCATCAATCTGGTTGGCCACTGTGAGAACAGGAGGCTGGACTAAAGATGGGCTCTTGGTTTCATCCAGCAGGGCTCTTCTTAGGTTCTTTACCTCCATGAATTTGCCCCGTCCACTTTTAAACCCATCCAAGTTGGTGAAACTGAGACAAAGAGCCCAAGAGCCCCACAGAAGCCCTGGCTTGAGGTCCTGGGGAGGCAGAAATAAAGTGCGGAGAAGGGAAAGGGCTGCCCGCTGCATCCTCGGATCCAGTGGCTTCTTCTAAGCTGCAGTGGGAGAGATCCCCCTGGCCCTGATTCCTTTGCAGCAGCTGCCTTGGCCACCTCCACTCCTGGACCCGGCTTGCAACACGCCACCCCCCCCGGTCCTGTAGTGGTACCTTCGTGGCCAGCCAGCTGGACCCAAGAGCTGCGTCTCCGCAAGGACCAATGCACCATCGTGAAGAACGTCTTCCAGGACTTGGTCTAGGAAATATTCCAAGACAGGGACCGTTATGAGATGATGGGAAAAGATAGGAGGTTGTACAGACCCAGGGTGTCAGGCGGAGGGCTTTATATTTATTTACTTCTTAATTTACTTCATAAAATGTATGCACCTCTTGATTGTAGAGAACCGCAAAGCAGTTTACGAAAAAATGATAAAACAGCAAAACGATCACCAAAATTAACAAGAAGACGACAGAAAACTTAAATAACAATAGGTTAAAATTCACATCAGCTTTCTAAACATCTGGGTAGGCTTGCCTATACAAAAAAGATTGAATTCTTACCACTGCAGAACGGGTATTATGTGGCCCTTGTAACAGAGCCAGTTCTGCAGATCGAAGGAGTCGAGTGGGCGCATACGGAGTCAGGCAGCCTTGTAGGTAAACTGATCCCAAGTTGCTAAGGGTTTTCTATTACTATTACTATTATTATTCATTAAAATTGTATACCACCGTTCATCTGAAGATCACAGGGCAGTTAACAATGTAAAAATACAAAATGAGAACACAAAACAATTAAGAAAAAGAAGAACAAAAAACGAAGCTCAGTTGGTTAGAACGTGGTGCTGATAATGGCAAGGTTGCAGGTTCGATACCCATAAGACAGAGGTTTTCAACCTTTTTGAGTCCACGCGGCTCCCTTAGCCAACTACATTCTTTTCTGCGGCACCCCTGTGGGGCTCAGGAGCCCAGTTATGTCACCCCTTGACTGCAGAGCTGGCAGCCTCTCACTCTTTTTCAAACACCCTCCCTTGTGGAGGGTTCCCTCAGCCTCCTCTCCTCTCCCCTCTCCTTGGGAGTCCTCTAGGCAGCTGCTGCCGCCTCCCCTGGTCTCTGAGCTGCCCCCGCCCCAAAGAGAGGTGCCACCCAGAGGGACCATTCGCCTGGGGAGCTTATAGCCAGGGGTGCTGCAACAAACAGCTGTGCAAGCCTTTGGGAGGCAGAGACGAGAGAGGGCATGAGAGGAGGGAGGGAAGGAAAGAGGGGCAGAGGCCAGTGTTGCCCGTGGCACCCCTGGCCATCATTCAAGGCATCCCAGGGCTGCCTTGAACACTGGTTGAAAACTACTGCCACATATTCCTGCATTGCAGGGAGTTGGAGCAGATGATCCCCAGGACCCCTTCCAATCCTGTGGTTCTATACTCCCCAACACATAGCTCAGCTGGTAGAGCATTGAACCTGGCCAGTTAGCAAATGAACAACCAGTGTGGCTCTCTGACACACCTGCATTCCTAACCCTACCCGGAGATGTCAGGGGGCATTGAACCTGGGACCTTCTGCAGGCCAAGCAGGTGCCCTGTCCACTGAGCTACAGTCTCTCCTTGACGTAGGATCCTGCCTCACCCTGAGACACCAAGTCAGACCACTTGTTCCTTTAGCTCAGGACTGTTTCTACTGATGGGCAGAGCAACTGTCTGGGGTCTCAGGCAGGGACTGGCTCAGCCCTGCCTGCTAGCAGGGATTGGCCATAGGACTCTCCATGTGCAAAGGTCCTCCCCCAACATTTGGGGGTCTGTGCAGCCCACGTCCCCGCAGGTAGCAGCAGTTCAGAAGCCAGGGAGCCTCACATTTCCAGGCTTTGGAAAACGTCCAGGAATCATTTAATTACTTGTTGCATTTCTATCCCAGCTTTTCCCACCTACGAGGAGCTCAAAGTGGTGTGCATTGTTCTCCCCCTCCCGACATTCATCCCCGACAACAACCCTGCGAGGTAGGTCACTGCTGAGAGGCAGTGACTGGCCCAAGGTCACCCCGTGAGCCTCGTGGCCAAGCGGGGATTTGACCCCTCCCAGGCCTGAGTCCTTGGTTAATTCCCATAACAACCTGCGAAGTAGGTGTGGCTGGGAGGCAGAAACTGGACCAAGGTTAACCCAGCCTCAGCGAAGCCATGCCATTGGTGGTGGTGGGGGGGGAGAGCCTCCATCACACTCCCCTGCCCCACCCCTCAGTTCATTCAGCACCACCTGCAACCCTAGAAGCCAACAAGGCTGGACCTGCTCAGTACTGGCCCTGAGACGCAGCCCAGGAAACAAGAGAGGCAGAGAAGAGGTTTTTTTCCTGGGACCCAGCAAAGACAAGCCAAGAGAGAAGAGGCCTGCCAAGCAGAGGAGGAGGTTTGTCAAGTCTCCCCTCCCCCTTTCTTCTCTCCAGTTCATTCATCAGCATTTCTAACCACAGCCAGAGGAAACCCGTCTTGGAGGAAGCAGCCGGAGGACTCAGCGGACTCAGTGTTGAAAAGAGGAAGGAAAAGGCCTTTGTCAGGGGGAGAGAGCAATTTGCTTAGCAACGGGGAAATCTCAGCTGAGCTGCTGCTGTGCAAGGAGAAAGGTGTGCTCCGACTTGCACGGGGCCGGTTGTGCAAGGAGGAAGGGCGCCTGAGCTCGTGGCACGTGCAAACAGCTCGCCTTGCACACCCAACTGCTCTGCACGGCAACCACAACAGAACCCTGCTGAGGCCTCTGCTGTTGTTGCACCAGAAGAGCTTTTTCGACCTGCACAAGAGCAAGCCAGCTGGGCTGGCAGCAGAACCACAACATCCTGCCCGGGGCTGTGAGTTTGTAGAGGACAGTCCTCTACCTTCAACTGGAGGCTCACCCCAGCACAGTCATGCTTTCCGGCCCCCTCCAGTCAGGCCTCCCAGCTTGCACATTTGCTGGGGGCATCCTCGGGTCAGCCTGACTCGGTGGCTCTGACGGGGATTTGACACCCGCCAGAGAGAGACCCTGATCCTCCTTGCAGCAGAATTCCTGGAAATGCAAGATCTCTGGCCAGGGATCTCTAATGATCCAGGACCACAAAGCAAAGGTCCTCTTGCGGTCCTCTTGCAAGGCTGCTCCCCTTTTCACACGCACAGGCTTAATAAATAAATATTACTCTTCTTCAATCTGCTTATATTCTTCCTTCCTTCCTTCCTTCCTCCCAAGGTGGGATTCAAGGCGGCTTACAGCGTTTGAAGACGTCAGTAATTAAAACACAGCAATAAAGACTAGTTAAAAGCAACCATCAAAATACCAGAAAACATTTAGAACCAGAAATTAAAATGCAGTTTGTCCTGACAGCAGCCCAGTGATCAGTCAAGCCTGCAACTTACGTTTTCACAGGCCTGTCTGAATAAAATGGTTTTAGTCTGCCAGCGGAAGGCAGGACAAGGAGGGAGCCAGTCCAACCTCTTCTGAGAGGGAATCCCACAATTTGGGAGCAGCTGCAGAAAAGTCCCTGTCTCTCTCTCTTGGGTCACCACCAACTGATGTTGAAGGGACCAAGAGAAGGTGCTCACTCAAGGCTCTCAGCACCTGGGCAGGTTTGTACAGGGAGATGTGACCCTTCAGGCTGCCTGAACCCAAGCCATATATATATATATATATATAAAAACAATTTCACAATTCTAAAGCTCTCCTTGATGCCACAGCCCTGTTAGCGGGGATAAGTGAGGGAAGTTAAGATAGAAACAGGGGACAGTGCTGCCCCAAATTTGGTACAAGAGTCGGGAAGGTAAAGAGGAGGAGGAGCAAAAGTCCCCTGGATGAGAACCAAGGTGGGGTGGTCCGAGGTGAAGGGTGCCGGGTGTGAAAGATGAGGCCCATATTCAAAAACTACCCGATGCACCAGCTGTGGGTGGAGGTTGTAGGACGGAGGCTGTGAATGCAATCAGGGCGAAAGGCTCCAACCCTATGCTCTGCACCAGCAGAGAGGAAGTTCGCTATGGAACCGCTTTTTCAAGCTGACTGTAGCTGTGACTCATCTGCAGTCGTGCCTGGAAGTCCTGCGACATGCCTTTGTGCTTCATCCTTTTCGTGCCTCCTACACTGTTTTATATATATATA
This sequence comes from Podarcis muralis, assembly GCF_964188315.1. Taxonomy (NCBI): domain Eukaryota; kingdom Metazoa; phylum Chordata; class Lepidosauria; order Squamata; family Lacertidae; genus Podarcis; species Podarcis muralis. The sequence goes on along the minus strand of NC_135670.1, from coordinate 15,646,577 downwards.
TATCAGCAATATTATGGATGACGACAACCTTCCTGCATTTTATAGAGCAGCACTGCACTTTGCTGACCCCTACACTAAGATCTTGGGAGGTCACAGTGGGAAACGTTTCCTCATTTTGTAGCATGTGGAGTAGCAATGGACCCGGGCAATGATAGCTAGTGGGGAGGTCTGGCAATGAGTTCAGTCAGGTCAGGTTAAGAGAAGAGGCACTGGATGCATCAAGGCCATTGCACAACCCCCTGACCCCCGTCAGCCTTTGGATCTTGGGTGACCAGGCCAGTCAGCACCCACCCAACCTAGTCTGCTGTGCTGTTCTTAAATGCCAGGTTGGTCCTGAAAAGTGTTGTTATTATTAACATACTCATCTGAGTCTCTGTCCTCCTCCATTATGGCAGATACTTTCCCGCCTTTGGGAAGCTTCATATTGCCTTTGGTCATGTCAGTATCTGAGGTCTCCTCTGGAGCCTCAGACAGAGCTCCATCTATTTCTTGCTGAAGATCTAACCTAGTAGATTTGCTTTTTGGTTCCCCGAATTTCTTGGATCATCCCCTTGCTGAGGCTGTATAATACTTTTTGTTTAGATGTCAATAGGATCCACTCTGCTTCATTTTTGTCCCGGGGCGACGGGAGACACAGAATTATGCCGCCATTTACAGACCCTCCAAGTGTTCTGATTTTTAAATTAAGTTTATAATAAAGCAACCCAGTCAGGGTATAAATAGCAAAATTATTATTATTATGGAACAGAATGTCCCAATGTTGGAGGCTTGCTAGCCACACAAATCCCAGTATTATTATTATTATTATTATTATTATTATTATTAGCAACTTCTTTTTTTTACAAAAAATAACTTAAAGCAAAATACAATAAAAAATGACATCTATTAAAACCAGCATAAAACTTAAGGTAAAATCTTACTTTGCCATGGGTTCAGTGGTACAGCCCTTGCTTTGCATGTAGAAGGCCCCAGGCTTAGGGCTGAGAAGGACATTTCCCTCTCAAGTTCTAGAGAGCCACAGCAAGCCAGCCCATTGACTGCTCTGAAATCGCTGGGCCTTGAGGCGGGGCTCTCTGCCTCCTTGGGGGGGGGCACGATTCCCCTCCCTCCCCTGCTGCCTTTACCCCAACTGCCCCCTCCCTCACCTCACCTTCCGCAGCACCCGCTTCTTCCCCAGGGGGCTCCTGTCCTCGGCATCGCTGAAGACGTCGTCCGACTCCTGGGAGGACCCTCCCAGCGAGGAACAGGTCGATGAGCCCGAGACAGAGCGGTCAAAAGGGACGGGGGCTTCCTGGCTTCCAGGAAGGGGCTTCTGGCTGGGCCCCGCTCCGGCAACCTCACAGGGAGGCGTGGCTGGTGGCCCTTGCAGGCCATTGCTGCTGGGGGAGGCACCCAAGGGTGGCGATTCCGCCCTCCCTTGGGGGGGATCCCTTCCCCTGCCGCACACCGAGGCTTCTGATTCTGAGGGGGGCCCCAGAGGCGTATTGGGGGCCTCCCATTGGTCTGGTTCAGCGGCAGCAGGTGGAGGAGGGATGCATTCCAGGCTGCGATAGCCTTCCATGAGGATGGCCAGGCCCCACTTGAGTCCGCTGGGGAAAGTTGCCTGCTGAGATGAGCTGGAAGTGACGCTACTCAGGCATGGCTTCATCCACAGCTTTCTGCAAGGAAACAAAGAGTGTGTGTTACTGGAGCAGGGCAAGCTGGAAGGGCAAGAAAAGCAGCTTGCGTGACCATCCAAGTTATGCTCTGGTCGCCTCGCCTCAAAACGGGTATCGCACAGTTGGAAGAGGTCCAGGAAAGGGCAACAGCATAATCGAGGTGGGGAATGTGTGTGTGGAGCGAGTTTCCTATGCAGTGTTGGGGACTTTTTCGTTCAGAGAAAAGGTGAGTGAGAGTTTGATGAAAGTTTATAAAAAAATTATGCATGGCATGGAGGAAGTGGACCATGGAGAAAAGCTTCTCCCCCATAACAAATCCTGGACATCCGTTGAAGCTGAACATTGCAAGAGCTAGGATGGATAAAAGAAAGTCCTTCATGCAGTGCAAAGTTGAACTATGCAAAATGTCAAAACAAAAAAAATTCCTTCCAGTAGCACCTTAAAGACCAACTAAGTTAGTTCTTGGTATGAGCTTTCGTGTGCATGCACACTTCTTCAGATACGCCCCATCTTCAAAGGTGGTATGGTGCAAGTCATTTAAAAAAATTTTATTTTATTTTATTTTATTTTATTTTGTTTTGACTATGGCAGACCAACACGGCTACCTATCTGTATGCAAAATGTGGAAGAGAGGTCTTATCAATTCATGGAAGAGAGGTCTTATCAATGGCTACTAGTTCATTGGCTAGTGAGTTCACAGGCTCCCTCTCTAAGGGCAGCACATGGGCATTCTGGCAAAGTCCTTTATTGGTGGACACTAGTAGTTTCCAGAGATTTGTGGGAGGGTTTTTTCGGGAGGGGGGGGGAGGGATGTATTTCCTGGCAAGTACAGTCATACCTCGGGTTACAGACACTTCAGGTTGCGTTTTTTCGGGTTACGGACCCTGCAGTACCGGAACGGGTTACTTCCAGGTTTTGGGGGTCACGCATGCGCAGAAGTGCCAAATCGCAACCCGCGTGTGCGCAGATGCGCCGCTGCAGGTTGAGAATGTGCATCCCGCACGGATCACGTTCGCAACCCAAGCATCCACTGTATAGGATTGTTCCTCCCAGCAATGCTTGAATTACAGGTGGAAAACTATTTAGCTCCTGCTTTTGCTATGTCCCACACTTACTAAAATTTGGGGGGAAATGTGGACTATATAAACAAGACACTACAGAAAAAAATTATCAACATTTTCAGAGGTGAATATTCTTTTGAACTATATACCCATTGTATGGAAATTGACAAAGGGACAGCGAAAACAGGGACAGCCCTATGGTGACCAAGAGACTGTTGTTGATGTACTGGAAGAAGAGAGATACAATTCCCCTTAATTGTGGCAATATTGGCAACATATGAACAGAAAGCTTATAGACACAGACTTTCTTAGGATAAATCCAAATGACATTTGGAATGAGTTTACGCAGAATGTATTAGGTTATTGATAACGATGTGTGTATTAGGACAATAAGATTATATATATCTGTATACTAATGTATGGAAATGTAGCTGAGTATTTTTTCCCTCTTTTTCATTCTCATTCAGATTTCTTCTTTTCTTTTCTTTCTTTTTGTCACTCTGTCTTCTTATAAAAGAAATGCTTCTATTAAAATATTAATTTTAAAAAAACTTGGCTCCCAGGGCCGACATTAGGTGGGAAACTGGGAAGTGGGTTCAGGAAGCAATGCTCATGAGCTTCATTATGGGATATCGGTCTCACCGCATCCCATTTGAGCACTTTTTTTGGTTTAAAAAAAGCAACATGACTTGCACCATACCACCTTTGAAGCTGGGGCTGTAGCTGGGAAGTAGAGCCCAGACTTAAAGGTAAAGGTAAAGGGACCCCTGACCAATAGCTCCAGTCGTGGCCGACTCTGGGGTTGCGGCGCTCATCTCGCTTTATTGGCTGAGGGAGCCGGCGTACAGCTTCCGGGTCATGTGGCCAGCATGACTAAGCCGCTTCTGGCGAACCAGAGCAGCGCACAGAAACGCCGTTTACCTTCCCGCCGGAGTGGTACCTATTTATCTATTTGTACTTTGACGTGCTTTCGAACTGCTATGTTGGCAGGAGCAGGGACTGAGCAACGGGAGCTCACCCTGTCTCAGGGATTCAAACCGCCAGCCTTCCGATCGGCAAGTCCTAGGCTCTGTGGCCCACAGCACCACCCGTGGCATACAAAACCGATGAGGATGCTAGTCCTCAGTGTTCTGAACAGGGTGCTGATTTAAACTCCTTGCCTGGTTCGCATGCAGAAGGGCCCCAGGGTCCATGCCCAACAGCTTCTTCTAGGTAGGGCTGGGAAATTTTCCCTTCCTGAAACCCTGAAGAGCCACTGTCAGTCAGTGCAGACAACACTGGCCTAGATATACCAAGGGTCTGGCTCAGTCTAAGGCAGCTTCCTCTGTCCTATATAAATCAGCCCTTCATTCTGGACCATGAGGACTGGGGCCTTGGTTTCTTTTTAGGGAAAGGCCATTTGCTTAGTGGCCATCATCACACACGCATTGCATGCAGTATTATCCCAAACTCAATCCCGGGCATAGGATCATAGAAAACTACTTTATACCAAGTCATACCATTGTTCCACCTAGGCTAGTGCAGTTGACACTGACTGGCAGCTACATTCCAGGGTTTCTGGTAGGAGCCCAACCTGGAGACTGAACCCTAAAATACAATAAATAAATACAAAGGTAGGTGGGGAAACGGTACCTGATATTCTGGTGGGGGGGAGCACAGCCCCCACTTCAGCCCCCTCCTACCGCCCCCATAATAGACAGCACAGAGCTAGATGGGCTGAGCTTTGGATTCAGTATGAAGCAAGCTTCCTGTGTTACATGTCATAGCTGCAGGGAGTGTGTGTGTGTGTGGGGGGGGAATATAGACCCCAAAGTGCCCTGCAGCTTTTTGACAGGGGTGGGGGTGGGTTCCCTTCTTCTGATCTATCAGTCCCATTATCCATTCCCATTTCCATCAAATTTAAAGTAGGGGAAGGGTGATCAGGGGTCAAGCGCCACCAGAAGCCACCCGCTCCCCCCCCCGCCCCCTTCTCCTTGGTCTCTCAAACTGGAAGTGCAGTTGTCGCTGGCAGCTACAGGATAGCGAGGCAAAGGCACTCGGCACAGCCTCAGAGGCGCTCTCTTCCTGCTCCAGACACACCTTGGACTTTAGCAATAGATTCTGGTCCCTGAAAACCTACTCCCCACCCAGCCGCCTATCAGCAAGGGAAATGACGTCACCCAGGGGAAGGGAGACCCCACCCGCCACCCTGAGAAAGACACGCTGCTACCACCCACCCCACCCAAGCTCCATAAAGCCTAGCGTAGTTCCCGGAGAACTGAGCGCCCCAAGTCCGGATCGCTAAACTGGGGCAGAGTTGCACCTCCTCCTTCCACAACTGGCAGGCTGGGGGGGGGGCGCTTTCTTTTTCTGCGTTCCCCTCCCCCCAATGGTGTCTTTGGGGACTCAATGAGTCTTCCTGGCTAAGCCGCAGCCTCTGCTCTAACCGCTAGACGCCACTCCCTTCTTCCTTTGCCCGCTGCCCAGTTCTCACCTGGAGAGCGCGGGATGCGCTACGGGGCGCCCCTCTTAGCCCTTCCCATCCCGGCCCCGCCGCGGATCTGCCTGGCCGGACACGAAGAGGCGGGGAGATAAACGGGGCCGGGTTTGGGGAGCGGGGAGGGGGCGGAGGGATAGCTGACGAAGGCGCCCCCCAGGAGAAAAGCTTGTCTCGTGCTGCCCTCTGCCGGCCACTGGCGAGACTGCACCCCATCGCGCTGAAGAAGGGGAAAGTGTCGCCTTGGGCATGTGCAGAGTGCCATAGCTTCGCGGCACAGCGGTCATTCTTAGCTGATTTGTTTTTGTTTTTAAAATTGACAGATAAACAAAAAAGGTGCAAACATAACAAAGAGAGAGAGAAAACCCCCAAAGATTCAGAGATTTGAACTATCAAGTGTCACGAGTTTGGAAGGACACACGTCAGAAGATCCAGCGCAGCTCCAGAGGGATAATGAAGTGTTAGCTTATACAAACCTCCCTTTACAAATAATACAGTGGTACCTCGGGTTAAGTACTTAATTCGTTCCAGAGGTCCGTACTTAACCTGAAACTGTTCTTAACCTGAAGCACCACTTTAGCTAATGGGGCCTCCTGCTGCCGCCATGCCTCAGGAGCACAATTTCTGTTCTCATCCTGAGGTAAAGTTCTTAACCCGAGGTACTATTTCTGGGTTAGCGGAGTCTGTAACCTGAAGCGTATGTAACCCGAGGTAACACTGTAAAGACTTTTGAAAAATAAAAGCACTACCTACCTGCAGGTTCCATCATGATAGAGAATAAAGGTTCTATATGAGCTTAAATGAACCAGACATTGGCAAAAACTGGTGGCGTTGAGAAACCATTTCCCTTGGTATTTGTATAAGATATGAAATCATGTGTGAAAAAGGTCATTTGAGCTCTGCCCTTTAGATAACTTTTAGTTCATGGGACAATTTGCCTGCTGGGAAGAGTTGGTAGGTGCACTAGGCCTGCACTGTTTTGGATTCTGGCTCCTGACAGCCGGGTTAGCCTGAGAGCAACAGGCCTAAGGTTTTGGACTACAGTACAATCCTAGCATCATACAGCTCCAATCCTAGCATCATACAGCTGTGCTGCCTGGGACTTGCTGGGAGTTGTAGTCCAAAACATCTGGAGGGCACCAGGCATGGGCATAGCAGTGGGACCGCTGCCCCCCACTAAATCAAGTAATAAATAAAAATACTCAACTAACTGACCAATTGCATCACAGATAGCTCAGTTCTACTTCCCCACCTCCCATAAAGCCTGTTCCACCCCTAAAATAAATCCTGGCTACACCCACGGCACCAGGTTTGGGGGAAGTTCGGCCTGTTGGACTTAGAAGAGGGAGTCCTGCGTTCAAAACTCTGCTCAGTCACAAAGCTCACTGGGTATACTTGGGGCAGCCTAGCCTATCTCCCAGGGTTGCTTTGAGATTAACAGAGTGGTTCCTCCTATTCCTGCATTGCAGGGGGTTGGAATAGAGGACCCTTTGGGTCTCTTTCAACTCTGCAGTTCTATGAGGGTCATGTAGGCCTTTCGGAGCTCCTGGGATGAAGAACTGCTTTAAAATCAAAGAATCTCCTGGGGATATATGCAGGAGGGTGGCGGCGAAGGAAGCCGTTTCTACCAATGACTCCTCCTGCCTCACAACAGACACACCGACCTGCCACCCTCTCTCATTCTCTGCACTTTATTTGCGTCCTCTGCTTGCTTTTCTCTTGCGCCCCCGACCCCTGGTGGCTCCTCTGTCTTGGGGGACTTCACAGATGATGAGGTGCATCAAGGTCTCCTTGTCCTCAGTCTGGTCGAGGCCCAGCACCTCCTCAGCCCGGGGTTTCGGCGCCTCCTCAGCTGGGGCACTCGGAGTATCGTTGGCCAAGGGGGCCGGTGTCTCCTCCGCCGCGGGGGTTGGCGTGGGGGTCCGGTGGAGGCGTAGGGCGCTCAGAAGCCTTTCCAGCTCCTGCTCCATGAAGTTCCACAGAGTGCCACCGCCTTGCTCTTCGGGCCTGGAGGACTGGCCTTCCTGCTGAGGTGGAAGGGACGGGGTCCCAACCGTTTCATTTATGTTCAGCTGCGTTGGGGCCCTTTTTAGCTTGTTTATGTTATTCTGGGTTGGGGTCCTAGTCACCTCGTTCTGAGAGGGGGTCCAAATTGCTTCCTTCATGTTCACCTGGGATGGGGTCCTTTTCAACTCGTTCATGTTCCTCTGGGAGGGGGTCCAAACTGCTTCATTTGCTTTCATCTGGGAGGAAGTCCAAATCACCTTGTTCGTGTTCATCTGGGATGCGGTCCAAATTGCCTCATTCGTGTTCATCTGGGAGGGGGCCCTGTTCACCTCGTTCATGTTCCTCTGGGAGGGGGTCCAAATTGCCTCGTTCACGTTCCTCTGGGAGGCGGTCCAAATTGCCCCGTTTGTGTTCATCTGGGAGGGGTTCCCAATCATTTCATCCACCTGGGATTGGGCCCTCATCCCCTCATTCATGTTCATCTGGGCTGGAACCCTATTTGCCTCGTTCATCTGGAACAGGGTTCGTACCCCCTCATTTGTGTTCATCTGTGACGGGCTGCTAACTGCCTCGCTTGCGTTCATCTGGGATGGGGCCCGAACCCCCTGGTTTAAGTTCAGTTGGGACGGCGTCCGACTTCCTATGCTTGTGTCCAACTGGGACTTCGTCCGAACCTCCTCATTTGAGACTTGTCGCTTCAGCCAAGGCTGGTCCTCCTCTTTTGTGACTTGGCTCTTCAGCCCAGGCAGGGTCGCAAAGCTGACGGACCGTTCACGGTTCATCCCTGGGCTCAGTGTCAGTTTGTCTTGGTGGCCCTGTCCAAAGCAGAAAAGAGGTCACATTTCAGGGCCTTACAAGGTCAGGCCCCTCTGGTTTCTATTCCTAGCCCCTGACTCCTATCTTGCCTGCAAATATGGTGAGATCAGTGTAACTTTGATGGTAAAAGCCTCCCTCCTCAGGACCCCCTCTTCAACAAAAGTATTCCTAACTACCCATCCTTTCCCCACCTCCCTTGTTCATCCAAGACACAGGATTCTCTCTGCCTAACCGATCCCTCTGCCTGACCCAAATTCAAAATCAGAAATGGCAATATTGAGAAGATAGTAGGAGGACCTTTTAACCTACAAAGATACTCAGCTAATTATTTTAAGACAGCCATATTTGGACAAAGAACTTTCAAAGGGAGGTTCCACCTTATAATGGCCAAATTACAATTAAAACATTCTCTCCTGAATTGCCACTATCTGCAGTTGCTTCATTTAATTTCCCTCTGACCTCAGGGCAACTTACAACCCCACCCAATCCTGATGCACAGGCCCAGCTCAGCCATGAGGCAGAGTGAGACTGCTGCCTCAGGCGGCACATACTGAGGGGCAAAAAATGGGCAGAGCTGTGTATGCCTGTTCTGAACCCACTAAGCAAGGCCACATCCACACCACACATTAAAAGCACCATGTTACCACTTTAAATAGTGGTAACAAATACAGTGGTGCCCCGCAAGACGAATGCCTCGCAAGACGAAAAACTCGCTAGACGAAAGAGTTTTCCGTTTTTTTAGTCATTCCGCAAGACGAATTTCCCTATGGGCTTGCTTCGCAAGACGAAACGCCTTGTGAGTTCTTGTGAGTTTGTTTCCTTTTTCTTAAAGCCGCTAAGCCGTTAATAGCCGCTAAGCCGCTAATAGCCGTGCTTCGCAAGACGAAAAAACCGCAAGACGAAGAGACTCGCGGAACGGATTAATTTCGTCTTGCGAGGCACCACTGTAATCAATGGGAACTGTAGTTTGTGAGGTGTGCTGAGAGTTGTTAGGAGGCCCCTGGTTCTCCTCACGGAGCAACAGTTCCCATAATGATTTTAACAACCATTCCCTCTTCACAGGGAACTCTGGGAATTGTAGCTGCTCTGAGAGGGGAATAGGGGTCTCCTAGCAACTCTCAGCACCTTTACAAACTACAGCTCCCAGAATGCTACGGGACTGTTTAAAGTGATAGCTCTTTATATGTCTGGTGTGAACGTGGTCGTTGTCTCCTGCCCTCTGGTGCAGTGGAGGAATCGACGTTCGATGGCCAGCTTGGTCAGCTTTTGTTCCTGGAAGAAGGTGTGGCAGCCATCTTGTCCTTGGCCTCAGGCGGCATCATTTATTGGGCTGGCCCTGTCTTTAGACACACCTGCCAATGGTCATTATACCATTTGTATCTGATCCAATGGGATATCGTAGAAGATGGTCAGAAAGGAACACCCAAAACTGTCAAGGCGGTGGAGCAATTCCCCTACCAGGAAAGGCTACAACATTTGGGTCTTTTGAATTTAGAGAAAAGGAGAGAAAGAGGGAGGAGGATGAGATGGCAGAGGTGTGTAAAAATATGCCTGGTGTAAGGTGATAAGGAGAAAGTTTTTATCCCGCCCTCATAATCCTTGAACTCAGGGCCACCCAGTGAAGCTGAATGTTGGAATATTCAGGACAGACGAAACAAAGTCCTTCTTCACACAGTGCATAGACTTTGGAACTCACTGCCACAAGATGTAGCGATGGCCACCTTCAAAGAGGATTGGGCAAGTTCATTGAGGAGAGGGCTGTGTGGAACCGCCACTGTCAGAGTCAGTATGAATAATACTAGATGCTGGGAACGGCAGGCGGGGAGGGTGCCCTTGCGTTTGGGTCCTGCTTTTGGGTTTGCACTGGGGCATCTGGTTGGCCACTGTGAGAACAGGATGCTGGACCAGTTGGTCCCCCTTAGGCCTGATCCAGCTGGGAGGCTCAGCTTAGGTTGTTATGGAACTTCCAGGCACAGAGGCAGTCTATCTGAATTGCTAGGTTCCATGGGGAATTTGGCCACTGTGAGAACTGGGTGCTGGACTGCACAGGCCCCTCGTTTTGGCCTGAGCTACCTACGGGCTGTTCTTGCGTCCAGCAACCTCTGGAGGTCCGCAGAAGTGACCACCTGGCCTCCTGCAACAGAAGGGGCTCCCTTCCGCTTCCTTCTCGCACTGGCAACCTGCCTCCTTCCCGCCCCACCAGCTCCCCGAGGCTCACCATGGCTGCGGGCATCTCTTCACCTGCAGAGGGGATCTGTGGCAACTCCTGGCCTCCCCTTTGGCCCATGTTGTAGGTGACAATGAGGATGCACCAGGCCAGGCCGCAGCCGCTGCCCAGGAGGATGGTCAGGGCCACAAAGTAGCCCTGCCACTCGTAGGTGTCAGCTCGTGGCTTGCGGTAGCGGTAGTGATGTCCGCAGGCGCTCTGGACGGCAGCGGCCCCTGCAATCATGAAGACCACGGCCAGGAAGGACCACGCCAGCGAGGAGCTTTTGACAGCCATGGCCAAGAACTTGGGGAAGCCAGAAAGTGGGGCGGGCAGGGAGGCACTGGCTTTGCCTGGTGTTTCATGCAAGCCAGAGGCCCCTCTGACCCAGCCTCCCTCCTGCCCAGAGTCACACAGCTGACCTCCTTTGTGTCATCATCGCCATCGCTGCCTTGGGCTGGAGGAAAGCTGGACTCCTTCTGATTTGACATCTGTTATTGATCAGTCTGCAGTAGATGTACCGTCCTGCTTGCTAACAAGGTAAGACCTTGCTGGTTATTCATTCTGCCAATAGATGGGGACTCCAGTCCCTGCTGAGGTGATCTGAACAAGTCTCCGCATAAATCAGACCCAAGAGCATCAGACCCTATTTTCCAGGGACAGTCCCAGATTTACAGAAGCCGTTCCAGTTTCTGATTTGATCCCAGAATGTCCTGCTTTGCTTTAGTACATCTCTATTTTGATTGGATAAATGTTGGAGGGTATGGAGTTATATGACATCCCACCCCACCCCGTGTCACGGAGATAAGTAACTATGCAGCCTGTAGAAGACATCTGAAGACAGCTCTGCATCGGGAAGGTTTTTTTTAATGTGTAATGTTTTATTATGTTTTTATACATGTTGGAAGCCGCCCACAGTGGCTGGGGCAACCCAGTTTGATGAGTGGGGTATAAATAAAATATAATAATAATAATAATAATAATAATAATAATAATAATAATAATAATAGAATAAGGTAAAGGTAAAGGTACCCCTGCCCGTACGGGCCAGTCTTGACAGACTCTAGGGTTGTGCGCCCATCTCACTCAAGAGGCCGGGGGCCAGCGCTGTCCGGAGACACTTCTGGGTCACGTGGCCAGCGTGACATCGCTGCTCTGGCGAGCCAGAGCCGCACACAGAAACGCCGTTTACCTTCCCGCTAGTAAGCGATCCCTATTTATCTACTTGCACCCGGGAGTGCTTTCGAACTGCTAGGTTGGCAGGCGCTGGGACCGAACAACGGGAGTGCACCCCGCCGCGGGGATTCGAACCGCCGACCTTTCGATCGGCAAGCCCTAGGCGCTGAGGCTTTTACCCACAGCGCCACCCGCGTCCCGCCAATAATAGAATAGGACACCCCTATTTTCACTGGAGAAATGTTGGAGGATATGCAGGATTGTGACTAAGATCCAGGGGACTGGGTTCAAATGTCTCCTCTCTCCATGTTTTATTCCCAATACGGCAATGATAGGCTTAGCTCCTTTGGTGCAGAAGCCAATAATAAAGCTCCTTGGAGAAAATCACGGGATAGAAATGCAATAAATAAAATAAATAATAACATTTGAGTCCTCTTGGCTCCCCTTAGGCTCTGTAGCTAAGCATGACTGCCCATCTTTACTCACGCTCTGATCTCATAGCACTTTCTCTTCAGCCACATGAAGTCCCACAGCACATCCATGTGCACCCCCGTACACCCATATGTTTCCATGTATATCCCCAAGTAACCCATACAAATATGTAGGGAAAAAAGGTAAAGGACCCCTGGACGGTTAAGGTGACTATGGGGCTGCAGTGCTCATCTCACTTTCAGGCCGAGGGAGCCAGCGTTTGTCCACAGACAGCTTTCTGGGTCATGTGGCCAGCAGGACCAAACAGCTTCTGGTGCAACGGGACACCATGACGGAACCAGAGTGCACAGAAATGCCGTTTACCTTCCCGCCACAGCAGTACCTTTTTATCTACTTGCACTTTCAGACTGTTAGGTTGGCAGGAGCTGGGAAAGAGCAATGGGAGCTCACTCCTTCGTGGGGATTAGAACCGCCGACCTTCTGATCAGCAAGTCCAAGAGGCTCAGTGGTTTAGACCACAGCACAACCCATGTCCCCCATACAAATATGTATACTCACATGCACCCATGTGCACTCATGTATACCCATGTACACACCCGTGTGCAGGCCATGCACTCAGGTATACCAGTGTATACCCCCAGGCACTTCCACATAACCCATGTATACCAATATACACACATGTACATGCACGTGCACTCATGTATACTCATATACACCCATGTTCACCCATGTTCCAAGCCAGGCCAACTCAGCTCTCATGTATGTCTTTTTTATATAATTAATATGAAAGTTGCATCTTCCGCCTGCGTCCTCTCTGCTGCGGCCGCCCGGACCCCTCGGTGTCTGAGATCTCATAGACAGTGATGCGCAGCTTGTCTTGGCCCCGCTCCGTGTTCTGGGGGCACCTCTCCTCCACCACGATGTCTCCGAGGGCGTTCCGCCGGTTCCTCACCTCGGAGAGGAAGCCTTCCAGTTCTTGCTCCATGCAGGCCAGCTGCCGGGCGTAGGCTTGCTGGGCCTGGCTGCAGACCGGCTTGTGAGACGTGCCCCTGGTCCGGGTGCAAGCCAGCTCCTGAGATGCAGCGAGGTGGTTCTCTTCTCCTTCCCCACAAGCTGCCTGGCCGCCCTGTTTGGGGAAGAGAAGAGGCAACAGACCAGTCAGAACAAACACTTGTCCCCAGGGATTCTTTGATTGTGATTTCTGCATTGCAGGGGGGTCAGGCTGGATGACCCTTGGCGGTCCCTTCCAACTCTACAGTTCTATCATTCTGAGGGTAGGGTGGTCAAACACAGAGGAGAAGGGTGGGCAGCCTGAAACCTGCCATGGTGGCCAGCTGCCAACCTCAGCCCAATTCATGCAGCCCTCGTTTTGGGGAGAGGAAAAATGGGGGGAAGTGGAAGAGAAGGAAAGGACCCCACTCACTTTTGACTGTGGCCCCACCCACCACAAGCATGTGGGCCCCTATAGAAGGCTCCTGAGAAATGTACCATCAATGGATAAAGGCTCCAAGCCTGGCTGAGAGGCAGATCTTGCCAGCCTCCCGTAAATCTCCAGGTACGAGGGATCCAGCAAACCCTCAGACGGCTTTTGGCATAGTCTCTCCACCCCAGGCTCCTGAGTAAGCTCAGCAAGTCCTGGGATAAGAGGGCAGATCCTCTTGTTATGGCTAAGAATAACTGGCCAAAGAGCAGGAATATTGGGAGGAACAAGAGGGCAGTTCTTGCAAAAAAAAGGAGGAAGTGAACAGTGGGATCCCCCTATCCCAGGGTGGAATCTGTGCTGTTTAAATCGTTTATAAATGTTCCAAATTTTGGGATGTGTGTTTTATTTAGGGTGCACCTTTGCTTGTAAAAATGCCCGCTTTTGGAGAGGGAAAACAATGTGTACAAAAACCACGTTTCTGAATGAATACAGGTGGGACAGACATATTCTGGTAAGTATGAAAATGGGGGGAAAAGATGAAATAACATTTGACACATTTAATACTCCATATACAATTTTAAAGGTCAACACTTAAAATCGGGCCCATAAATCCACCCGCAAATGGTGCATCTGCTACAATATGAGACAGTTGCATTTGCGCCTGCAGAAGTTACTTTACTGTCATCCACGGCAGCCCCATACAGAGAGCATTGCAATAGCCTATTCCAGAGATCACCAATGCATGAGCAGCAGAGGCCAGGGCTGCCTTCTAAAGTAGTCGATTACCACTGATTCCTGCCGGTGTGGTGTCACAGTTAGAGTGTCGTGCCAGGACTTGGGAGAATGGGGTTAAGATCCCCACTCAGCCATGGAACTCACTGGGTGTGACCTCGGGGGCCAGTCACTGCCTCTCAGCCTCACCTACCTCTCAGGGGTGTTGTGGGGATAAGATGGGGAAGAGGAGAAGTACGTTTGCCACCTTGAGCTCCTAGGAGGAAAGGTGGAAGATACAGTGGTACCTCTGGTTAAGTACCTAATTCGTTCCGGAGGTCCGTACTTAACCTGAAACTGTTCTTAACCTGAAGCACCACCACTTTAGCTAATGGGGCCTCCTGCTGTTGCTGCCACGCTGCCAGAGCACGATTTCTGTTCTCATCCTGAAGCAAAGTTCTTAACCTGAAGCAATATTTCTGGTTACAGATAGGTAGCCGTGTTGGTCTGCCATAGTCAAAACAAAAGAATTCCTTCCAGTAGCACCTTAAAGACCAGCTAAGTTAGTTCTTGGTATGAGCTTTCGTGTGCATGCACACGAAAGCTCATACCAAGAACTAACTTAGTTGGTCTTTAAGGTGCTACTGGAAGGAATTCTTTTGTTTCAATATTTCTGGGTTGGCGGAGTCTGTAACCTGAAGCGTATGTAACCCGAGGTACCACTGTAAATGGGGCAGATGGATGGGAAGGTCGGTGTCAAGGACTGGCTGGATGAGGAGTGATGGAAGCCAGCCAGCCAGAGCCGTCTTTCCCATAGGGCTTAGTGGTGCGCCAGGGCGCCAGCCTCTCAGGGGCGCACCAGCAAGTGGGGGAGCTGCATGGCTTTGCTGGCAGCCTCCCTTTTCCCTGCACGCCCGCCAGCGGCGCCCCGCCAACCATAAGGCTGGCAGGCATGCAGCTACCCTCCCAAGCCTCCTCTGGAGGAGAGCGATCATCGCAGAGGCTTAGGATGGAAGCTGCGCCCCGCCAACCATATGGCTGACGGGCACACAGCTTCCCTCCCAAGCCTCTGCAGGGATCGCTCTCCTCTCGAGGAGGCTTGGGAGGGGTGCAATTTCACTCCCAAGCCTCTGCAGGGGTAACTTGGGGGCGCTGGGCGGATTGCACCCCGGCGCTGCACCTGCTAAAGACGGCCCTGAAGCCACCTGACCAAGGTGGAAGCCCACCTGAGCCACCTTTCCTCCAGGGAGAAAATGTGGATCCAGGCTCCTGGTGGTGGGAAACCAGCCGCACCTCAAAGGAGGGGAAAAGCTGGGATGTGCTAGATGCTGGGAGCTTGGAAGGTGGTGGTGGGGAACAGGCAGGTGCCCCAGCCAACAGGAATCAGATTGTCATCTCCACCTCAGAAACACCCTTATAGCTTTTCTGCTGGCAGCCTGCAAGCCCCACAAACTCCCAAATCAAGGCGTCTACTGTGTGTCACCAAACAGAAACAGAGAGGGTCCTTTGAGTCTCGCCGTAGACGGAGGAAGAGGCCTGACACAGAAAGTTATAGAGTGAAGCAGGGAGTTACAAGCCAGTCCGGAGAACTGCTAAGACAGGAGAAACCCATAGAAGTCTCTGCATGTTCTCTGTTCTGCTTCCTTCATAAAGAAAGTTAACTGGTGTTTCCCAGTCTTTCTCTGTTGTGCAGACAACCTGTTCTCTCTGCCGGCTCCCTCTGACAGTAGGTACACAGGAAGACAGGTAGATGTTCCCTCACCTTCCAACGCAGGTCGCAGTCCCCCTCTAGCCCCTGGCTGCACCGGTCCTTGCTGGCACATAGGCAATGGATTGCGTAAAAAACAAAAAGCCACGTGGCACAAACACTGCTGAGCAGAGCAATTGTGCCAAGCCAGCTGCCGCCAGTCTCCGAGCTGCTCTCTCGATATCGTACTTGTGCTTCGCAGGGACCCTCGGGACCAGCCCCCTTTGTCCCTCCCAGCAGCACCAGCGCCCAGACTAGGGTCAGGGGCAGCAGAAGCTCCCTGGGGGAAGCCATGGCGCTGGTCAGGTGGCTTGTGACTCTGAGGCCAAGTGGAGGCGTTCTGGAATTTCCTTGCCCGCCACACAGCCCCCCATTGTGAGTTCACTAGTCCAGGGTTCTCCTGAACTCCCACTGTCTCCTAGGGTAGCCCGCCCACCCATGCAGAGCTACTGGAGGGCTCAGGCTGGCCACTGGGGCCGCTAAGGCCAGAGTTGCATGAGCTGTGAGCAGCTCCCCAGTGCCGAGGAGGAGAAGGCATTCGGCACATGCCTAGAAGCACTGTTTCTTAATAGAGGCATGTCACGGACTCGTTGGATGCAGAGGAATGGTGGGAGCAACCAGTTTGGGGAACCAGCAAGGGAAGGATATCCTGAGCCTGGGGAGTGGTGGTGTTAGGATATAGTTCCGTTCCACCTTAAAAGGAACAGGCATGACTGTTGTGTGTCACATGCCTGTTTACTTCCAGCACAGGCTTGCTGGGAATTTCCGTTTGTATATTGCTTTTGCTATACTGCTATGTGCTTGGACACGAAGGGAAGCAGACATGTTTTTTCCTTTGTTCCTGAACTATGCTGAATTGTTGTTGTTTAGTCGTTTAGTCGTGTCCGACTCTTCGTGACCCCATGGACCAGAGCACGCCAGGCACCTCTGTCCTCCACTACCTCCCGCAGTTTGGTCAAACTCATGCTGGAAACCTCAAAAACGCTATCCAACCATCTCGTCCTCTGTCGCCCCCTTCTCCTTGTGCCCTCCATCTTTCCCAGCATCAGTGTCTTCTCCAGGGAGTCTTCTCTTCTCATGAGGTGGCCAAAGTACTGGAGCCTCAGCTTCACGATCTGTCCTTCCAGTGAGCACTCAGGTCTGATTTCCTTAAGAATGGATGCATTTGATCTTCTTGCCGTCCATGGGACTCTCAAGAGTCTTCTCCAGCACCATAATTCAAAAGCATCAATTCTTCGGCGATCAGCCTTCTTTATGGTCCAGCTCTCACTTCCATACATCACTAATGTATGGAACATTATGTTCCAGCTCTCACTTCCATACATCACTAATGTATTCCATACATCACTGATGCTGAATAAATGCCTGTAAATAATGCTTACACATGTCTCTGTACGCCACTTCCGTTGTTAGAAGTTATTCACTCTGCTGATAAGAGCGTGCCGAGTCTCTAAACGTATCTGAGGCTCGTGTCCCTGATTGATGCTGTACTGGAGATTTCCCGGCTGCTGGCCGGTGGCTGGAGCCAGCTGGGGGCCTGCCAAATGCCCCGTCTCCCTGGCAGTATCCCAACAATGAGTGGTCAGAGGGAGAAGACTGGGAAGAGGCAACAGGGCTTAGTGAGCTGGGAGAGTCGGTGGCAGAAAGAAGTCCAGAATCAGAGGCAGAAGCTGAAGCAGGAGAGGGGGAGGGGGAAGCCGAGAGGCAGGTTAGGCTGGTGAAGAGTCACAGGTGTTGCGATAGAATCAGAAGAGGGCTAAAATGGGCAGAGCAGTGACAGGCTACATGCAGGCACAGTCTCCAGTTGCCTGGAAGAAAGCCCTGCAGTCAAGAGGACCTTCAGTCTTGCCCAGGCATAGGCAAACTTGGCCCTCCACATGTTTTGGGACTACAATTCCCATCATCCCTGACCACTGGTCCTGCTAGCTAGGGATCATGGGAGTTGTAGGCCAAAAACATCTGGTGGGCCGAGTTTGCCTATGCCTGGTCTTGGCAACTGATTAATGGGGCCAGACCAACTTGCTGTGCTCCTTAGGCCTGACACTCAGCCAAGTCTGTGAAAATCCTGTTTTTGCTAATAAAGAGTTAACTCCAACATTGAACGGTGTGATTTACTGCCAGCTTGCTCTATGGCAGTGCACTAGGTGTCTTTTTTTTTTTTTTAAATGCTTTGTGTTTCTTGCCCCTTTCTAAAATTTATTTATTGGTGTGTGGGTTTTTTTTTGTAAATCTCCCGAAGAAAAAAATAAAATAACATCGGGATTAAGGGGTTTTCGCAGGGCGTGTGTGCTGTGTCCCGTTGGTGTAATGGTGGTGGCACCTGCCTCTCTTTTGATAGGAAATGCTTTGCAGGTGGGGGACAAAAATGGGGTGGGGAGTTTGAGGAGGGTCAGTTGAGGGAGAGTGAGAAATGTCCCTATTTTCATTCGAGAAATGTTAGAGGGCATGGAACTCCCGGACTTTTAGTGACTGAAGGATAGGCAAACATCCAACAGGTGTAGCTCTGCATGCCATTTCCCATCCATGTCAGGAAAATAAAAAAAGAGAGAGCGCTTTTGCTCCTGAAATTCTGCCTGCCAGGAGCTAAGGGACCAAGACTGCCGAGCCCTGCCAGGAAAAAACAGAGCAGAACTTGAAAATGCAGCCTTTGGCTGGGCTCAGGTCGCACCCAACTGCTTGCAGGAGATAAGAGAGGAAAGGAGCCTCCCTTTCCAGCAGTCAGCAAGGCAGGCACCCAACTGGGCCACCCAGAGCACCCAAGGGCCTGCCAGCAGAAGGCTGAGGTCAGAAGCCCATTCAAGGGCAGGGTCTGTGCCTGCAGGGGTTGGCTCTAAAAACGGAGGGAGGGGGGCTGAGGATGGTCCCCCTGCCCCAGATGCTCAGTGAGGCTTGGCTTGGGCTGCCCTCTGCCCAGAGGCCCCCTGCACCCGGAAAAGACCTCTGCAGCTCAGCTCATCTGCAAGGGATGTCCCGTTGGCACCCTAAGGTAGGTTGCCTGACAGAGAAATGGGACTTTCGGTCCTGGGTGACAGTAGGTGATCGTTGTGCGTGCATGCATGAGTTTGTGTAGCCCCAAACAGAGGAGGAGGAATGCGGAAGTTCAGGAGCATCTTGGACTTTGTGGTGGTGATGGGGGGGGTTGCATTTGTGCTCTGAGTTAGCAAGTTCTCCACCAGCCCCTATTGGCACTTCTGGGTCACTGGGTAGAAGGATGGGAAGAGATATTGGATCTAGTTCAAGTTCAAAGGTGAACTTGCCAGATTTGAACATTCCGGAATGGTCTTTTTTATTTTTATTTTTTTATTGAAGTAAATAAAACAAATCAATACTAAATAAATAAATAAATAAATAAATAAATAAATAAATAGGAGAAGCGCAAGAAAGCAGCACAGAGCATCTGGGAGAGACTGGATATTAGCTTGGCAAAGTATTTAGGACCCTTACGAAAGCCAGTTTTCACGTTGCCCCAAGGAGAGGTTGTTTGTTGCATACGAGATAAAATCTCAGGGTCCTCCAGGCCTTAGGCCACAAGTAATTTATGAGGGTTTTTTTCCAGCTAATGCTAATCTCCACATATTTTCATAACCAGAGCAAAAGCCGCAAGTCCTGCATTTGGAGGCAATTGAAGTTTTGGCAGCTGCCAAAAGGGCCCTTGAACTGAAATGCAGCCTCCCTTTGAATTTTGCACCTCTCTGAATTTTGCAATGCACTCCTCCAGCCACATAATGTATAGCAAGATGCATTTACTGGGATAAAGTGTGCGCATAAATGCCTGTATTAGTGAAAAGAGCAGAGACCATTGCATTATATTAGGGGAAACGGCTTACAAAAATGTGTACATTTGTCAAATGCAAAGATGGGTTTATCAGGAGAAAATTGCACTAAAATACTTGCAAATCTTAATTGTGTGTGTGTTTTTAATACAAATTGCTGCAGAAATGTAGAGAAATAAATTTAAGACTGGGGAAATGAACCAATATTGAGAGATACATCCATCCCACTATAGCTGACCCCTTTTTTTGTAGTTATGGAGATTTCGCTTGCTCTTTTGTCCCCCCACTTTGTAGCTTATTAGAAGTCAGGATGCCACATTGCCCTCTGTGATGATGCTGACGATGGCACAGATCCTGTCAGCAGCAGGTGGGGCTGTGCCAACAGGGGCCAGCCTGATTCCCTTTTCCCACCCCCCAACACGGCTGGACGTGAGCAAGGGACAGACAGCCCTGCGGAAAGAGGAAACCGCCAGCGGGTGTTCCTCTGAGCATGTGCAGAGTGCACCCTCCCTTGTCCCACTGCGTACGCCTGGTTCATCCAGGGGAACTGGAGCATTCTAGGGGAAAGGGTTTAGAGAGGGTGGGGCTGCAGCCTTTAAGCCTGACACTTCCTCTTAAAAATACGAACCAGGAATTAACCCCTACCAGCTTCTCAGTTCCATGGATGCAGGGGAGGGGGGCATTGACGGGAAGGTGGGAGGGAGCTCCTCCCCGCCTGCTTGGTTCTTGGGGTGGGGCTGGGGAGTGTCCTCTCCAGTGGGTCAGGGTGGAGGAGGCCAGCCTGAGCTTTGCCAAGGCCCCTCACGAGTCTTCCTGTGCCCTGTACTTTGCATCCCCGAAGCAATCCTCAAATATTTGCAGCCACGGTAATCATTAACCGGCCTGGGCATTATGAGCGCCCTGGGAGAGGGGTGGCTGAGCAGTTCTCACCCTAGGCATCCTCGAGGACAGACCTGGGGGTGCACGGTGGGGCTTGAGGACCGCTGAACACAACACAGGCCTGCCAGGTAAGGCCAATGGCCCACCTAGCACATCCCCCTTGTTCTCGCAGTGGCCAGCCAGATGATTATTTTGGGGAAAGCTTCAAGCAGGACCCGAACTCAAGAGCCGTCTCCCCTCCCAAACTTTCCAGCAACTGGGATTCAGAACCATTGCTGCCTCCCACCGTAAAGACAAAGAATAGCTGGTAGCTATCAATAGCCATCTTCATTGCTGGCAAAGGTGAGCGTTTTTTTTATTGTGGGGGTTACCTTTCCTGCTCCATCCACCTGTGTCTCTCCCCCCCCCCCCTGGCTCAGGTTATATTCCCACCCTGTGCCCGATGCTCTCCAAGGAGGGAGGGAGCTCTGCTTATTTTGGGGGTTCTCCCTTCCTGACCCCCCCTTGAGCAGTGGTGCAATTAGGTCATTTTAGACGGCAGACTTGATGGTCTACAGATGTCTAGGGACCTCTACGGCTTATTTAAATGTATGTATTCCTTCACCAGCAGTCCCATGGCTGCTGCTGGTGGGGGGGAGCTTCTGATAACATCCCCTCAGGTCAGGTTGAAACCACTGCTGCCAGTCAGTGTAGACAATACTGTGCTAGCTAGATCAAGGCTCTGGCTCTCAGCATAAGGCAGCTTCCTGTGTCCCTTTTGGGGTGTGTGCCCCAAGGTCTTGCCCTGAGAGCACCCACTGTCCCCAGGTGCCCTCTTGATTTGGAGGGTGCAGCTGGCATGTTTGTCCTGGACTCTGGGAGCAAGCGGGCATTGCCTGCTTTCAAAGCTATCATTAGGTGGGGGGCGATGGAGGGGGTGGTGCATTCTCAATTTGCCAAAGGAGAGGCGTTCAGGGCCGGCCCTACCATTGGGCAGGAGGAGGAAGAGGAAAAGGCAGCTGCTTCAGGCGGCAGGTGGTGGGCTCAGTGGGGTGTGCTGTGCAGCCGGCTCTGAGCCCCCTAAGCAAGCCTGCTGTCCCCAGGGGGACTGGAGGACCCTCTCCTTTCCATTCAGCTTCCAGCCTGGTCAGATTCTGCACACTGAGAAGGGAGAGGCACCATTTTGTCCTGATGCTCGGGCAGCAAAAAGTCCTGCGCAGGCCTTGGGCCTCTTCCCGGCAGACTCTGCCCTCTCCACCCTGCATGCCTGGTGGCTGGCCCAGTGGTTTTGAGTTACTGTATTTTTTTATGCCACCTTCTGCCCTCTAGGGCTTACAAGGTATTTCTCTCCACCAGCCCCATGTGAGGTAGGCTAGCCTAAAAGAGAGGGTCCCTGACCCAAGGGCACCTAGTGAGCTTCGTGGCTGAGCCAAGGGGGCTTTGACCCTTGTTGACCCACACTGGCTGGTGTGTGTGTGTGTGTGTGTGTGTGTGTGTGTGTGTGAGAGAGAGAGAGAGAGAGAGAGAGAGAGAGAGAGAGTTGTAGTGGTTAAGAAAAAAAGGTGGGGTAGAAATGCAACCAATCCATTAATTAAAACTCTGCACATGGTCAGAAGCACTCTCTTCTTGTAGCCAGGCTTTGGTGCAGGAGGAAGATGACCCAGATATAGCCAAGGGACCATGAAGATGACCTCTGGTGTGGGAAATGAGCCCCATGGAGCTGTAGGCCCCAGCTGGGAGGACCTTGTGTGTCAACTGGGGAAGAGTTTCTGCTTGGTGTTGGTCTGGGTATTGTCAGCGTGGCGTGATTTTGAGGGTTTTGATTCGCCCCCCCCCCCCAGTGTTCCTCTAGATGAGTGGTTTCTAAACTTTTTTGGGCCCTCACCCCCCTCAGTCCCATTAACTCATCCCCAGTGCCATGATAAAATTCAAAACAGTAACAACTGATTGTGCATTTATTCAAAATATGTTTTTGGTCTATTTTTATTTTAACTCCTCAAATGTTTTGCTCTCAGTTTTTCTTAGTGATCATTTTATTGTTTCATCTTTGAGGTGTTTCCCTCTTTACAATGAGGCGGTGTATAAATCTTATGAACTAACTAAATAACTAAATAAAATCCAATTAAAGCTATGTAGTTTAATTAATTCAACATAATTGATGGATTCGATCTGGTGATACCAGCTTTTCATCATCTGAGAGTCATTTACACCTCCAGCTCCCCCCTGCTGCCCCCTTGCCTCTTAGCATTCCCCTAGGTACCGGTAATCTCTCCAGCATATGGCACTGCTCAGCCCCTGGCCTAGATCCTGCCCTGCCCTGTCCACTATCTGGTCCTCAGGCTCTCAAAGAGCAGGAGACATGGGGGGGGGGGGAGGTCTTCTTCCTGGGCTCCTTTCTGCTAAATGCCTTCACAAGTCTAAAGGACTTGGGAGGTCCCAGGGCGCATGGCCAAAAGACAGCTCCATCACAGCCAGGGAAAGATGGGGGGGGGGACTGTATCTTTGCCAGCATCCACACACCTCCCTCCCCCCACAGAGTTGGCAGCATGTGAAAAATGTGGGGTAAGCTGCGGCACTGCCTCTAGAAGCCCCACCTCACATTCATCGTCACAGCAGAGGTCTCCCCCCCACCCCACTGCTGCCATCCATCCCACTTAGGGCTCTTGCTGCCAAGGTAACCAGGTCTTGAATCACAGAATTGTAGAGTTGGACCACAAGGGTCATCTAAGTCCAACCCTCTTCAAATGCAGGAATCTTTCACCCAATGTGGGGCTCGAACCCACAAGCTGGAGATTAAGAGTCTGATGGGTCCCTTTCCGCGGCAGAGCTCCAATCGCCATCCAGTCCAAAGGCTGGTCCACCGGTCATATCAGTGGTTCCCAAATTGGGCCGTAACACCCCCTGGGAGGGGAAAAAATGATGATGATGATGATGATGATGATGATGATGATGATGATGATGATAATAATAATAATAATAATAATAATAATATTTATACCCAGCCCATCTGGCTGGGTTTCCCCAGCCACTCTGGGCAGCTCCCAACAGAATATTAAGAACACAATTACTGGGGGAGGGGGGCACTGTAAATGACTTTCAGACTTTGAAAAGCTGGCATCACTGGATCAAGTTGATCAGTTGGGTCAAATTAATTCAACTATAGAGCGTTAACTGGGTTTTTTTTTTTATTAATTGTGCAGTTAATTGTTTTGAATGCAATGGTGTTATTATCTTCCTTAGCGGGTTATGCAAACCGCTGTTCTGAATGATGCTTTTTAAAGCATAGCGCAGGGGGCACTGGGAGTGAGTTCATGGGGCCAAGACAGCCTGAAAAGGCTGATGGTGAAGTGGTCTTCTTCTTCTTTGGCGAATAGTCGTAGCAGAGTACGATTGTCTTCCATGAACACAGTGATTTTTAACAGTGAGTCCGTAAGTGACAGTGGAGGCCAAGGTGAGGTGGTAACTGCAGCTGGCCCAATGCCCCACCAAAAAGAAAATGAAAGCAAGGCCCCCACTTTGGCACCTGTGAGTTGGTAGGAAAGTTGCCTTGCTAGGGCAAGGCATGGCAACTTTATTTCTCTATTCATTTGCCTGAAAGCCTCCCGCCCTGACTGATCATCAGCCCTAGCAGTTGGGCAAAGTTCCACAAAGCCCAGCAGATGAAGGCAGAGGCCTGGGCTGGATCTCCTTGGCCACCTGCTCCTGGCGGGTCCAGAGTCCCTTTGCTCCAGCTCTTTATGGCACGGCTGTTAGCATTGCGTCCTGTGGGTGCCAAGTGAGCAGGGCAAAGTTCTCCTGGGTGCCAGGGAGCTGCCAAGAAAATGTGCCTGCCTCCCTGGGTTATGTGCCCGGTTTGCTCCTTGCCTCCTGAGATGGAGAAGCTGTGAATTTGGGGGCTGGCTTAGGGCAGGGATGGCTAACATCTGATAGTCCCTCAAAGGCAGCATTTTCCAGCACTGGAGTGAAGGGAGAGAGATCCTGTCATTTACTCTTAAAGAGAAGGCAGGTGATTTATCCTAAGAACATAAGAGGTGGCAGCTGAGTCAGGCCAATGTCCCATCTGTATACCTGAAGGAGCGTCTCACCCCCATCGGTCAGGCTGGACACTGAGGTCCAGTTGCCAGGGCCTTCTGGCTGTTCCCTCACTGTAAGAAGTGAAGTTACAGGGAACCAGGCAGAGGGCCTTCTTGGTGGTGGTGCCCTACCTGTGGGACGCCCTTCCATCAGATGTCAAGGAAATAAACAACTATCTGACTTTTAGAAGACATCTGAAGTCAACCCTGTATCGAGAGGTTTTATATTATGACTGATATTTAGTTGTGTTTTTATATTATGTCAGAAGCTGCCCAGAGTGGCTGGGACAACCCAGTCAGACGGACGGGGTATAAATAAAATAATATACTAATACTAAAAAGGTAAGGGGACCCCTGACCATTAGGTCCAGTCGTGGCCGACTCTGGGGTTGCGGCGCTCATCTCGCTTTATTGGCCGAGGGAGCCGCCGTACAGCTTCCAGGTCATGTGGGCACTAATACTGGTAATGCTGCTAATACTAATACTAATATTTTCAGCATCCTCTTCTCACAGTGTATTGAATAGTGGGTAGACATGGCAGACGACACAGCGATTTCTCCAAAGCAGCTCTTTATTTTGTAAGCTGGAACAGAAACTGAACAGCAAACAGCTCAGCCGGCCTGCTTTTATAGGCAGCCAGCTGTCAACATTGTAGCAACAACAACCCAGGGTTTCCCGCCTAAAATAACTGACGTGGACCTGAGTGAAAACTATCTACAGTATCCCCCTGCTGGCCCAGGGTGAGAACTTCAGTACATAACACAGTGCCTGTGGGAAAAGCCCAGAAGCGGGACCTGAGCACAATAGCCCCTCTCCCCACCCTCTGTAGTTTCCAGAAACTGGTTTTCAGAAGCACTGCTGCCTCCATCTGTGGAGGCAGAGCTGAGCCACCCTTATTCATTTATCTTTTATTAAAGATTTTAATGGTTTACAAAAGTACATGCCTTGTCTCTTTTTTCCAGGTTGTATAGTCTTTCTTACAAATCAGTTGCATGTGTTGTGAGACATTAGTGTTGAGTACAGTATAAGGTTGAGGAGGGGTGGTGAGGCTTATATTCTTTCGTATGGTGTACATGTGGGGTTTTGTGTCAGCGTCAACTGAGTAGGTTCTCTTTTTGTTCGTTTATTACATTTCCTTGGTAGTAAGATGTATTAGGGAGCAGGGTGTGGTTGGTTGTCTGTGGTTGTCTGCAGTGAGGTTTGTTTGCATTTGTGAGGGAGGGGGGAGGCTTGTTGGGTCAGGTAAGCCAGATTGATTCGTATGCTGTCCGTGCGTTCTTGTCATTGTCTTGTTGGGCTGTGTATGTGATAAAGGGGAGCCATACTGGGGTGAAGGTGTCCTCTTCTGTTTCTCCCCATGTCAGTTTCAGTTTATTGGTTAGCTTTTGCAGCCAGGCCGTTTCCCATACAATTTGATACCATTGGTCCATGTTTACTCCTGGCAGTGTCTAGCTATGAGGCTTCTGGCTGCTGAGAGTAGGTGGGTTATAAGCTCTCTGTAATGTCACTATGGGGACGCGGGTGGCGCTGTGGGTAAAAGCCTCAGCGCCTAGGGCTTGCCGATCAAAAGATCGGTGGTTCGAATCCCCGCGGCGGGGTGCGCTCCCGTTGCTCGGTCCCAGCGCCTGCCAACCTAGCAGTTCGAAAGTACCCCCGGGTGCAAGTAGATAAATAGGGACCGCTTATTGGCGGGAAGGTAAACGGCGTTTCCGTGTGCTGCGCTGGCTCGCCAGATGCAGCTTTGTCATGCTGGCCACGTGACCCGGAAGTGTCTCCGGACAGCGCTGGCCCCCGGCCTCTTAAGTGAGATGGGCGCACAACCCTAGAGTCTGTCAAGACTGGCCCGTACGGGCAGGGGTACCTTTACCTTTACTTTACCTTAATGTCACTATGATCTTGGAAGATGTTCAGTAGGGCCAATTCTGGGGTGAGTTCTAATACCTGTTTGCACATCTCTTGTAGGACTGCTGTCCAGAAGGGTTTGGATTTTAGGGCATTCCCACCATATGTGGCGGTATGTTCCTGCGGAGGTGCAGCCTCTCCAACATCTTGGTGAGGTTCCTGGGTGTATCAGCGCCAGTTTCCGTGGTGTTAAGTTCCACCTGTAGGTGAGTTTCAAAGCGAGTTCCCTTCTTTTGGCAGATATGGACTTAAAGGGAGGTTTAGACCACATTCTAGTCCATTGGGCGGGGTTAATTTCATAGCCTATGTCATGCTCCCATTGTTCTTTGATTCTGAGACACCCTTAATAGCTTTATCATTCTCTACAAATTTGTTCACTCCTTTTTAAAAAAGTAATCCAATCTGGTGGCTGCCGCCGCCTCCTGTGGATGGGAGTTTCATGCTTTAACTATGCGCTGCATGAATAACTTTCTTTTATCTGTCTTGTATGTAAAAGATCTTCCTGTCTGCTCTTTAGACAAGATCTCTAAGGATCAGACAGCGCGCTTTAGCTCTGTGGGGACAAAGCTGCGAGGGGTGCGGGGGCACTCAATTATGGCTTAATCCATTGGTTGTGCTTAGTTGCTGCTGAGATGGATAGAAGTTCTTACCAGAGAAGAATGGCAGATCAAGTTGATGGATTATGCCAAAATGGCTAAAAAGACCAGAAGAATCAGAGATCAGGAAGACCAGAATTTTAATGGGGAATGGGGGAAATTTATAACTCATCTTAAAAGACCATTGTAAATGGTTAAAATTGTGAGTAGGACTGGAATATCACTTGTAGTTTAATGGTAAATTTTCGACACAATGGAGAGGTAAAAGATTTTGGATTATCATAAAAGATGCAGGAGGAAATGATTAACAATAGGACCCACAAAGGGGAGGAGGGAAGTCCAGGAGATTTCTTGGAATCTTATTTTTATGTTGTGTGTTGGATATGTGAGTGTAAAATTTTAATCCGAAGAAGACGATGAAGGCGATGTGTTGAATGGACTAATGGGCTATTCCTGGTTCCTCCTTTCCTCCAACAGCTTGTCTGCTGCAGTTACACCCTGGCTCCGTGGTTACTCCTGGGAAAAGGCCAAAGACTTCCCCTCCAGCATGGAAAAGGCAGCTAGTGGAAGCGGCCTGCAGTGCCCCTCACTAGCTGAAAGGAGGTGTGGGGCTCCTGCCCAGACAAGGGAGGGGGTGCCTATCGGCTGTAACAGCAACTCCACGTGGAAGCCTCAAACCATTCCAGTGGGGGGGCTGTTATTTTGGATGGGCACCCAAAAAAGCATCTGGATGCCACCGAGAGACCAGGAGGACAAAGATCTTTGGAGGATCATGTGCTCAGGGATGGACAGAGTGAGTAACGGGAGGTTTCGTGGAATTGTATGGCCGGAAAGGACTCTAGTGGCCATCTAGTCATAAGGAGGAGATTCCAGCTGAATGTTAGGAAGAACTTCCTGAAGGGAAAGTCTGTTGGGCAGTGGAGTGAACTCCCTCCAAAAGTGGTGGAATCTCCTTAAATGGAGGTTTTTAGACAGAGACTGGCTAGCCCCCATCTGTCAGCGATTCCTTATCTGGGATTCCTTCATTGCAGGGAGATGGACTAGATGAACCTTGGGGTTCCCTTCCAATCGCAGCATTCTATGATTCTGTTCAGAACAACAAGCCTTTGATATAGCTTTATTTTCTACCTTGTGGGTCAGGGCAGAATCCTGACCCCGCCCCCCCGCCCCCCGCTATGCAGCAGCCCAAGGGCCATTTTGAAAGGCAGTGCTTTTTAAATTTGACCACTTTAGAAATCCCATTTCAGTACAGGAGGTGGGTGGATGCATTTATTTCCCTGGCCCCTCTGTTAAACTTCCTTGCTGTCTGTCCTTTGTGAGGCACATGCATCATGGGCAGCCGCCCTGCAAGCCTAGAGCACCGTTTGTTGGAGGAGATAAAGGGGTATTTTTGAGGGCTTGATAAGAAACCGCAAAGCCACGTGGGAGGGTGTTTCACTGAAGAGGTGGGGCTGGTGACGTCCGGGAAAGACTTTGACGCAAAATAATCCTGTAGAGGTTGTTTCTGATTTGTTCACACAAAATGTGCCTGGAAAGATGCGCATTGAGCATGCACGAAACTTTTGTGGGGTTATATGAGTACAGTGGTACCTCAGGTTGCAGACGCTTCTGGTTACAGACGCTTCAGGTTACAGACTCCGCTAATCCAGAAATAGTACAGTGGTACCTCGCAAGACGAATGCCTTGCAAGACGAAAAACTCGCTTGACGAAAGGGTTTTGGGTTTTTTGAGTTGCTTCGCAAGACGAATTTCCCTATGGGCTTGCTTCGCAAGACGAAAACGTCTTGCAAGTTTGCGGTGTTAACTCATAGCAACTCATGTTGCTGTACAGTGGTGCTTCGCAAGACGAAAAAACTCGCAGAACGAAAAAACTCGCAGAACGAATTAATTTCGTCTTGCGAGGCACCACTGTACCTCGGGTTAAGAACTTTGCTTCAGGATGAGAACAGAAATCACGCGGTGGGGGTGCGGCGGCAGAGGGAGGCCCCATTAGCTAAAGTGGTGCTTCAGGTTAAGAATAGTTTCAGGTTAAGAACGGATCTCCAGAATGAATTAAGTTCTTAACCCGAGGTACCACTGTACCGTAGTATCACACACGCCCCCCCCCATGCTGTTTCCCATCACAACCGCTAGATGGCAATGCCGTATAACAGCCATGTACAATTTTGGGACAAAACAAATCTGGATCAATGCTCAATAACAGCTCATCCGGAGGTGCCCTCAGAAAGGCAGGATACTGTCAGACCAGGCCAGGCTGTTGGTCCACCTGGCCCAGTATTGCCTACTCTGCAGGCAGCAGTTCTACAGTGCCTCAGGCCCCTGCATCACCTGCTACCTCCACCTGGGCTCCTCCATCACCTGTTCCCGCCATCACTTGCTACCATCAAGGGAGCAGCTGGTCATTGAACCTGGCACCTTCTGCATGCCAAGCAGCTGCTCTGCCCACTGAGCTGTGGGTGCTGCCAGAGAACACTGGAAGCTGCCTTTCATAGAACTGGGGGAGCTGGGAGGGACCTGCAATGATCCATTGATATCGGCCTTGTCTAAAATGACAGGAGCCAGCTATGGCCCATCTGCCCATGAAAAGAGCATGGACAGGAGGTGGTTCCGGCCTTTGCAGGTGCACCCAAGGTGGGCTTTGTGTCCCATTTCCCCTGATGGGTCAACCAGGAAGAATTGGTGCTCGGACGATGCATCCTTCCCCCAGGCAGAACCAGACCGAGGGCACACTACTATGACCTATGAATTGACAGCCAGTCCCCCTCCTGTCTCCTGGCTGTCAGTTTTGTAGGGCACAAGTATGTCCCTCCCCACGCCCTCCCTGCCAAGCGGCCCTTGGCCTGAGAAGGAAGGAAGGAAGAGGAGGAGGAGAAGCAGCAATTGTCAACAAAGGTGGAAGGGGGTAACTAGGAAAGCAGAGTTAATGTGGCATGATGGCTAGAGCACAAAGGTCAGGCAAGTGCAATGGGGTGGCGAGTTCAAATCCCCACTCAAACCAGGAAGTTCACTGGGTGACCTTGGAACACCTCTCTCTCTCTCAGCTGAACCTACCTCACAGGTTTAATTACAGGTAGGTAGCCATGTTGGTTTGCCATAGTCGAAACAAAATAAAAAAATTCCTTCCAGTAGCACCTTAGAGACCAACTAAGTTAGATATTGGCATGCACATGAAAGCTCATACCAATAACTAACTTAGTTGGTCTCTAAGGTGCTACTAGAAGGAATATTTTTATTTTGTTTCTACCTCACAGGATTGCTGTGAGGATAAAATCTGGGTGGGTGGGAAGAGACTCATGCTTGCTGCACTGAGCAGCTTGGAGGAAGGCACTGGCAAGATATGAATGTAGCAATTAAATGATAAATATGCAAAATTTCAACCCCCCCCCCAACCAGGCCTGTTTTCCTAGGTGAGAGTGAACTATATATTTTGCATTTTCCTCCTTTCTTTTTTGAAAATGGGCAGAGTCTCCTTTGGAAAAAGGCAAATTCTGAGGAGCAGGGAGTGACTGAGCCAGGCCCTTTGGGGAGGGTGCCACACAACTGAGGTACCAGGAATACTGAAATATACTCAGAGTCGCAAAGTGATTTCATGCTCTTTATTCAGCTCATAGTGGTGAGGAGGAATGAATGAATGTCCCCTCAAAGTATCAGCTTTATATACATTATTTACACAATGGGCTGCACATGATTGGCTAATTCCGGAATTCTACTGTAAGCCAATCAGGTTGTGGATTCACTTCTATCTGGAGCATGATTGGGTAGTTCCTGCCAACCAATCATACTGCTGCATTCTGAATCCTATTGTTCTAGGACCAATCAGACTGATAACTTTTGGATCCTATTGTTCTAGGACCAATCAGACTGATAACTTTTGGATCCTATTGTTCTAGGACCAATCAGACTACTGCAGTTTGGATCCTATTCAACTCAGTACATAACAAATACCCTTCCTCACAAGCCCAACTGCCAAACCTGAGGGCAGTGGGGCAGTGACTTTGGGGTCTGGCCTTGATCAAAACATACCGGTGGGAACCTATGAGAGGAGAAGATTTAAAAGGTTAGGACCAGCACTTGGGATGGAGCTCAGAAATGGAGCAGCAACTACAGGTGAAATCAAATACCCTGTGCTGCATTGCTGGGGCTGTCAGTGTGTTTGGATCAATGGGAGGTTCTGAATAGACTTCCAGGGCAGCCCCAGGTAGAATGGATTGCAGCAGCCCATCCCGGAAGTTACTGAGGTGTGAATTTCTGTGGCCGGCTCTGTACTTATTACAAAGCTGGTAAAAAGCACCCTGGGCTACCATTTCCCACCAAAGCACTGAGCCAGAGTTGCAGTCCTGTTTCTGCATGGGGAACGCAGCCCCCTCCAGAACAAGCTGAGCATTAGGGGCCCAATGGAGGGAGGTAAGTGTGGAGTGGGGAATATGGAAGTCTAGCTGAAAACGGTGTAAACAAGTTTTGATGGATGCAATAATGGAATACTGAATGGTATAATTTTTGTAAAGGATTTATGATTTGAAAATGAACCATGGAAAGAGTAGAAGGGAAGTCATTGATATATTAAGGATGTTAAATGAGTATTTTAAACTGTAAAACAGAAAATTTAATAAAATATATAGGAGAATATGGAAGTTTAACAAAGTTCTGATTTTCCCCATGTTGCATACTTCAATGCTTTTAAAAAAAACCAAAACCAGCCAGATAATTTTTTCTACTTTTGCTTTGCTGGTACCCTAAGCACATACTCTGTCTGCCCATTGGGGAATCCAGTGCTAAGGCTGAGCTCCAAACCCTGAATCAGAAGATTCCTCCTCAGCAGGCAGGTCTTCTGTCTTCTCTAGATTAAGTTACAGGCATGTAATCAGCTGTACGCAGTTGGGAATCTGGCTTGCACCGGAGCAACAGCTCCCTGCCGGCTGCTCTGCATCATCACCGAAGCGCCAAGAACATGCAGACAGCAGCTGGCCTGATCCTGGGTGGAGCTGGCCTCTGCGTGCCTCGCAGCTTGGCCCGGCTCCTCGAACCCCACCCATCGGCTCACGCAGAGCCGTGTTTGTGTGCAGAGCTAGTCTTGGATGTATCATGGTGAGTTTCCAGAAGTCAGGAGCAAGGGGAGTAGCGGTGGGGCAAGGAGATAGTTTTGGAGCCGGGTTTAATGCACTCTCCCTCAGTCGCCCCCCAACACTTTTGATCAGGGGCTTCCACACTGTGGTCCCTGGAGTCTGGGAACTGCAGCTTTAGACGGTTGTGTGTGTGTGTGTTTTGCTTTCCTTCCTTCAAAATGTGCTAAGCCGGTCCAGCTGGGTTTGCCCCCCTCCGGCCGCTCATTCTGCTGAGGGGCTCTCCAAATGCCTGCCCCACTGTCCTGCCCCAATGGCGTAGCTGGGGAGATGGAGGCAGTCTGGGACTCTGTCTCCTTTCTCTCTTTTTTTTAAATAATTTTTTTATTGACATTTTCCAAATTTATATAACAACAAATCAAACACAACAAATAACAAAACAACAACAAAAAAGAAAAAAGAAAACAAATATAATTTCAATTACCTTATTTTCTTATACCTTACTTCCCCGACTTCCTCATACCTTCCCTTTCTGTATCCTAATTTCCAATTATTAATTCAGCAAATCCTCTCCCCTATTTTCCTTTTAAATTTTTAACCTTTCATTTCTATACTTAACCATCATCACTGTAAACCACATATTCTCCAATCCAACGTCATTCTAACATTCATTAATTTTACAATGTTTCTTAAGATAGTCCTTAAATTTCTTCCAATCTTCTTCCGCTGTCTCTCTTCCCTGGTGTCTCTGTCTCCTTTCTCGCTTTGCAGAGAAGTGCGGGGATGAAAGCCCCCATCCCCTGTCCCCGTGCAGGGTTAAAAGCTACCCTGCCCCCCCCCCATTGTTTCAAGCCTCATTGTGGCTGATGATTGAGCCCAAGTCAACAGGAAAAGTCCCCAGCCTCTGTTTCCTTCCCTGGCATGGAAACCTGCTTGTTTGGATGGAGGAACCATTGCTGAGAGAGACACGGGGTGTGCCTGCCTCCTCCTTGGCAAGTGGCCCTCTCTGGCTCTGGAGCAGCTCTCTGGGGCAGGGTGGGGTCTGGGGCCTTCCCAAAGCAATGGTGGGAACCACAATGGCAGGCTTCCCATAATGGGCATGTGGTTGGCCGGTGGGGTTGCAAGTTCAAGAGCATCCCAGACCTTGAGATTTCAGGACTCAAACCTGAGATCCTGGGGCAGCCCCTGGTGATGTCACAGAGGGAAGCCTGCAGTGATGTCATGGGGCATGCCCTGGAGATGGAGGCTAATTGGGAGAGGGGAAAAGAGAGGAGAAGGGCAGGTTCCCTAGTGTGTCTGTGCTGCAATTTACAGCCAGCTCATTGTTGGGCTGAAGCTTGCAAGCTGCATGCACAGTCTTCTTAATAATGGTTGTTGTTGTTGTTGTTGTTGTTGTTGTTACTATTACTATTAAAGGGACTCTCGCCCACCTGGAGATTCACAAAACAAATTAAATACAGTGGTACCTTGGGTTACATACGCTTCAGGTTACATACGCTTCAGGTTACAGACTCTGCTAACCCAGAAATAGTACCTCGGGTTAAGAACTTTGCTTCAGGATGAGAACAGAAATTGTGCTCCGGTTGTCAGCAGCACATGTAGGCCAGAGTGACACATTCTTTCCTCAGCTTTGCTCCGTTGGTGGCTGTGCAATGGACATAAGAGTGTCGTGATGTCAGGCCAGGCGCCTGGAGTTTCCACAGCCCAAGCGTGGGCCCCTACTGAGAGAGCGATGGCTTCCTTTTCCTGATCAGAGGCCCTGTTTACTACAGCTTCCTAGCAGGATCAGGCCAGAGCTTCCCTTGCCCTGCCCTAAATCGCCACAGCCAGGCGTTCCTTGAGGACTGTTCCTTCAGGAAAAGCACCCACTCCGTGCTGGATTACGCAGTTGGCAGGCTAATCTCCTGAAGCAGAGCGAAATACAGAATGCGAGGAAATCGGATGCTGTTGTGTGTTGCGCATGACATGCGCATGCCTCTATTTCGACGTGTTTTGTGTCATTCCAAAAAATAAATAAATACAAATATTTTACTGTTTGGTATTGTTTTCATTTTGAATTTACACAGGGGATAAAGGCACCACAGTCTTTTTAGCGCTCGGGGCCTATGAAAGGCTCTGTCCTTTTTATGGGGAGAGTGCTAGGACATACTCTCTGAAGAGCCTCCCCGCTCCCCACCCCACCCCAAAGTGGTCAATGCTCCTCTGTGTCTCCCATCACCTGACCTTGGGCCGGAAAGAGTCCCAGCCGCCCTCTGCTTCCAGAAAGGAGGCTTTGGAGGCTGGCCCATACGTTTCCGAGGCTCACATGACTGCAGCCTCTGGGGCTGGGGAGGAAAACAGCCTCACAGGGGGGCCATTGTGCCCAGATGATTGAGAAAGGATCCTCTAAGAGTTCTGGGGCAGGCGGAAAGAGAACTGCAGGCTTGCGCCAGGTCTCTCTCCTCTGCTCCCACACCTGCCTTGGTTTGACTCTGCCAGGCACCAGCGCACCCTTGGGGCGTGGCAAGCCAGCCTCCCCTGGAGATGCGGCTCAGCACATCACTGTGCAATAAAGCACTGCGGGGTGGGCATTGGGATGGGACCCCTCCTGAGGACCAGAAGAGGCCTTTCTGCCACAGAAATGTGGGAAGCAGGGGAAGATTCACACACACACTGTGGTCAGGCCCTTACCTGACTGTTTTGGCTGCCAAGGGCCTCCTTTACGGAGGAGGCCACATGCCTCAGTAGGTCATGCAGTGGCGGTGATGCGATAAAGGTAAAAGGTAAAGGGACCCCTGACCATTAGGTCCAGTCATGACCGACTCTGGGGTTGCGGTGCTCATCTCGCTCTATAGGCCGAGGGAGCCGGCGTACAGCTTCCGGGTCATGTGGCCAGCATGACTGAGCCGCTTCTGGCTAACCAGAGCAGCGCACGGAAACGCCGTTTACCTTCCCGCCGGAGTGGTACCTATTTATCTACTTGCACTTTTGACGTGCTTTCGAACTGCTAGGTTGGCAGGAGCAGGGATGGAGCAACGGGAGCTCACCCTGTCGCGGGGATTCGAACCGCCGACATTCTGATCAGCAAGTCCTAGGCTCTGTGGTTTAACCCACAGCGCCACCCGCGTCCCGCTACCTTCAAATATCTGGGCTGCCACACGGAAGATGGAGCAAGCTTGTTTTCTGCTTCTCCAGAGGGAAGGACCCAAAGCAAAAGATTGAATTACAAGACGGGAGATTCCGACTAAACATTAGGAAGAACTTTGTGGCGGTAGAATGGATACCCTCGGAAGGTGATGGACTCTCCTTCATTGGAGGTTTAAGTAGAAATTTGGATGGCCACCTACCAGGGATTTTTTAGCTGCAATTCCTGCACTGCAAGGGGTCGGACTAGATGACCGTTGGGGGTCCCAACTTTTCTATTCTGTGGAGGGATAATAGCCCTTCTCCTCTCCACGCCTTGTGGCTCACTTTATTCCCTTCCCCCTCAACACGTAGCTCTAGAGTTCTGGTGTGCTCTCTATAACCTTCCCTCCCTCCGGAGGACTTTTGCAGTGGAAAATATGAGGCCCACATCGCCTGTGAGGGAAAGGCTTTGCGAAGGATGCCTCGCTCCCTTATTTGGGAGGAAAAATCTTGTCCTTTCATTTTGAGGTTTTTTTCTCCATTGGCTCAGATTTTGGGAGGAGATTTTTTAATTTTTTTTAAAGAACTGCCTTTAAACCTGACACAGCAGATTGGAATGATCGTATTCCATTTCGTGGCTGATGGAATGAGGAGGAATGAAAGGGAGCAGGGGCAGCTTAGCAAATGTTGGGTGGGGTGGGGCGAAAGGAAAACCAATCAAAATCCTGGATGGGGAACGGAGAAGAGGAGATACTCCCACCCCACCCCCCAGGTGCCACGGAAGTTTTGCGACCCTAAACTGGGTGGGGTGAGATTTGCATTTTTTTCCAAGAGCTTGCAGATTATTCCCAAACTGAAGTTCAGGAAATAGCAGAAAATCTGTAACATTCTTTACTCACATATTTATATATTCCACAAACAGGCTCGTTGAAGATGCTGAGGTTTTGTATTCTCGTGCCACTACAGAAGACCCTTTCGGGCTGAAACACCCCCCATTTTTACCCAATTTCCCATGAATTCATTATCCTTAGAATATCACAGTTGGCTGGCTTGTGACTGACATTTAATATCTATGTACTCCTCACTGCTAGGCACATTCTGTTTTGTTTGCTGTTACTTTTTGTTGATCCAGATCATGTGGCTTTGCAACTTTTGACTTTAAAAACGGATGCTTTTGCTTCTAAACTTTCCTTGATCAAAACCACGCTGAGCACCAGGATAGTGGAACACGAAGGAGGAGGAGATCTTCAGAAATCCTCGTTTCAACTATCACATTGCAATGCATTTAGCCTCTTTATACACCAACCCCTGAAAAAAGGTTGCGAGGACTGCGCTGGTGTTCAAACTTCAAATGGAGAATTATAAAGCAAACAGAAACTCCCACCTTGATTTTTAACTCAGCTGATATATCTTGACAGGTTCACATCCATTCTGCTTGAGTTTTGGACTCCCATGTGAGGCCCTGTCCCAAATGTTTCTGCCAATTTTCATTAGGTGGTTCTATTTGCAACTCAGCTATTGCATGACACTGTGCTATATATCTCACCACCTGAAGGGGGGGGGGGGGGAATCAGGGCCAGCCCAGGACTCCTCGCTGCTAGAGGCAAAACAGGAAATGTGAAACACAAGAGCTGTGATCTCCGCATGCACACCCAAAAGCCTTTCCACTTTCTCACCCAACAGACAGATCGTGTTGCAGCGAAAGAGAAAGTTGAGTGGATAAGCAGAGCCAAAGGTCTCCCTTCACTTGTCTAACTAATATTGAGCAGGGTGGAGTGGGGGAATCACATAGTACTGTGATATGTCATGTTTGGAGCATGCCAAGAGCCTTGAGCCGGAACGTGGGTGAGCCCGATAAAGGCACGTCCAAGGTTTGGCCTCTCTCGGGGCTCTTATACAATTTCCAGTGCTGGAACATACAAAGGCGCATGAATCATAGAATCACAGAAATGCAGAGCTTGGAAGGGACCCAACCCCCTGCAATGCAGGAACTGTAGCTAAATGAGTGCATGCAGAGTTTCTTCCTTTTCATAAATGACCTAGGGCTCACCCATGCTTACCTTTGCTTTGTACTTTCTAGGTATAGGTCTGGTCATTCCAGCTCTGTGCCTGAGCGCTTTTTGTTCGTTTCAATGAGAAAACCCACATTTGCTGCTGAATCGGAGCAGATGGGCTTTATATACGGATAGGAACCCCTTGAAATTGGCCCGGGGTCTTCCCCAGGAGAGGCAAGGGTCTAATTCTTAGGAATGAGAGGTTCCTCCCCAGCTGCGGACCATTCATTCCAGAACCTGCTGACATCACGGGCGATGCATGAGGCCAGTTCACAAAGAGGGATTCCGGCCAGCCAGAGCCACCGGGCTGTTAAACTGCCGAGGCCGAGGCGGGTTTGCCATGCAGAGGGAATGGAGCGGAGGCAGAAGGACGCTGACATGGAGGAAGGGAGCTCAGGTGAGGCTATCACTCGCAACTGAGAGATGCCCCACATCACCATCAAGGCATCTTGCCCTTTATTATTTCTTTACACATTCCAGACATACAGCTTGAGGCTGATCCCTTATATCTTATTCTCCTTGCTCAATGGGCACGCACAGCTTGGTAGTACTGAGTCCCAGAACATCAATTCTGATCAGGGACCCAGATAGCCCAGGGCCTATCCTTCCCAGGGCACCCCAAAGTCCTGATTTAAGTCAGTGATTTATTTTTTTTTTTTTTTTTGCCTGCTCTATGGTTTTAGCTGCCTCTGCTTATCAGCTGCTGCATTTGACTGTTTTATAGCTGCTTATGGTGCAATTTGTTTATTTTATGCTTTGTTATCTGCCCTGACACCTGTATAGATCAGGCATAGGCAACCTCAGCCCTCCAGATGTTTTGGGACTACAACTCCCATCATCCCTAGCTAACAGGACTATATATAACCATATATAAATATTATTTGTACAGTATATCCAACCTTTCCTCCCACGAGCTCAAAGTGGCGGACATGATTCTCCCACTCTTCATTTAACCCTCACAACAACCCTGCGAGGTAGGTCAGGCTGAGAGGCAGCGACTGGCCCAAGGCCACCTAGTGAGTTTTGTGGCCAAGTGGGGTGCCGAGTTGCAGTCTGACACTCTAACCACTACAGCACATTGTCTCCCAGTGACTCTCAAGGGTCTCGAGCACAGGCATGCATTGCCAGCACTAGCTACGTGAGCCTTTTGTTATCTGGAGACACCAGCAGGGTTTGAACCCAGGACCTTTTGCGTGCAAAGCAGATGCTACAGTGGTCCTTCCCTCTATGTTAAAACTTGTTACAGCAAAGCAATGAACAGGTTCACATCCATTCTGCTGTGAACACTATTTATTTACGGAAGATAAACCATGCACTGACAACCACACCCCCGTTTCTTACAGACCCAAAATATAATACGATTCACCCGACGGCAAAACACAGAAACAAAGCAATATTAAAATAGTAAGCATCCATTCCTTATTCAGGCTGCCAATGACGCTCTAAGAACTGGAAAGTAGGATTCAATTAGGCAATCTAATCTGGGTTTGGGTTTGCACTTTAGCTCACGAAGCAGAGGAACCAGTGATAAAAGCCACGGCTTTATGACCGACTGGAACAAGCCATTCAGTTTATTGATGCACAGTGCTTGGTTCAGAAAACAACACTGGCCACTTGTTATGAAAATAAGATTACTAATTAAGCTTATCTACTGGGTGGCTAAAGTGCAGTTTCAAATCCGGGTTTAGATAACCAAGCTAAGAGTTGAAACCAGGAGCTGGGAACTAGGAATCAACTTCGGCCTTCTGCTTTGGCAGATAGGGGACCTCGTTTCCCACGTCCCCACATAATATAGGTAAAAGGCCTTTTCAGTGTTGGCTCCCTCTGAGGAATACCCCCCCCCCCCAGTGAGGTTTGCTGACATCTTTTCAGAGGCAGGTAAAGACTTACCTTCCACCCTGGGCCTTTGATGGACTGAGCTGATTCTGTTTTATTTATCCTGTAGACGTTATAAGGGGTATTGTATGAAAAAGCGTTACTCTTTTATATGATTTTTTCCCCTCTCCCCTCCCTATGGTATAATGTATTAATGTGTATGTTTTTTTAATGCAAGTCGCTGTTAGAGAACACCTGGCTTAATAAGTTTACTTAATTAATTAATATGTGTGTACAAGGAGGGGGAAACAATGGAGCTATTGAGTAGCCTGCAAAAAGGAAGTACGCTCTGCACATGCTCATGAGCACTCGTTTTATTTTTGAGGAGGCAGTTCTTAATTGCTAAGGCTGAATTCAGAGGTGCCCGAGTGCTTCTGAGCATGTGCAGAGTTCCTCCCTCCACCCGCGTTACCTTGCTTTGGTGGTGGCAAGGGTCTTACAATGGCGGAGCGAAAATTACTGTTTCCGTTGAGTTAATTTGCGACCCCTGGACGAAGGTCCCAAGGTGGGCGGTGTCGGTTCCGGCTGAGATGGGCCCATCTCTCCCTTTCGTACCTCTACGCTCAAAAGTTAAAGCGGCCGCAACTTTTGCCTTCTGCGGCTCTCAGGGCTGCCGGGAAAGGAAAGAGGGCGGGACAAGCACGACGGCGAGCGGCCAATCAGGGGTGAGGAGGGGCGTGGCGCCGCCGCCGCGGCTTGATAAGGAGAGCCGCCGAGCGGCGCGTGGCGTCTGCGGTGCGTTGCGCTGCCGTCGGCTACTTTGCCTGCCGCATAAACCGCTCTTGAACCCGGAGCCGGCCCCGCATATAACGCTCCATCTTCATTTTTATTTTTATTTTAATCTTATTTTTCTCTTCCTTTCCCCCACCCTTCGCCCGCAGTAGGGTTGGGCTCAGCCATGTTCAGCTGGGTAAGCCGCGACGCGCGGCGGCGCAAGGAACCCGAGCTGTTCCGCACCGTCTCGGAGGGTCTGAAGCAACTGTACGCCGGCAAGCTGCTGCCGCTGGAGGAGCACTACCGCTTCCACGACTTCCACTCGCCGGCGCTGGAGCCCGCCGACTGGGAGAGCAAGCCCATGGTGCTGCTGGTGGGCCAGTACAGCACGGGCAAGACCACCTTCATCCGCCACCTGCTGGAGCAGGACTTCCCCGGCATGCGCATCGGGCCCGAGCCCACCACGGACTCCTTCATCGCCGTCATGGGCGGCGAGAGCGAGGGCGTCATCCCGGGCAACGCGCTGGTCGTCGACCCCCGGCGCCCCTTCCGCAAGCTCAACGCCTTCGGCAACGCCTTTCTCAACAGGTACGGGGATGCAGCAGGGGGGCGGGTCCCGGGTTCCCTCCAAGGGGAAGGGGCTTGAATCCCCAGTAGCATCTCCAGGTAGGGCTGAAGAAAGTCCCGTTATCTGTAAACCTTGCAAAGCCGCCACGACGCTTATCCAAACGAGACAAT
Organism: Podarcis muralis; assembly: GCF_964188315.1. Lineage (NCBI taxonomy): Eukaryota > Metazoa > Chordata > Lepidosauria > Squamata > Lacertidae > Podarcis > Podarcis muralis. The sequence goes on along the minus strand of NC_135670.1, from coordinate 15,606,116 downwards.
AAGGCAGCTTCCTTTCTTTTAAACCGGCTCTTTATTCCGACCCATGAGGACTAGAATCTTTGTTTTTAGGAGCTCAGTAGTAGAATGCACCCTTTGAAAGCAGAAGGTCCACTGTCTTATCCTTGGCATCTCTAGGGTCAGCTTTTCAGACGCGGGAAAGCCACCGCCGGTCAGTGTAGCAAAGGGTGGGCTAGGTGGCAGCTACCAGGAAACTCAAGGTAGACTCACTTTGTGTTTTTGCTAGACTCGAAGAGAGTGACTTCCCCTCTTGAGGTTGCCCTGTAGCTGAGCTGGCATATGAACCTGAGTATTTGCCAGGCATATGAATGTTGCTGATTATTGATGAACCTGCTATTTTGCACCCCCCAAAAAAAAAAATTTGTGGACCACCTAGATGAGAGCAAGATCCAAGAAGCAAGTTCAAATCTCCACTCAGACATGATATAACGCTCACTAGGGGCAGGGCCAGGGACACGGGTGGCGCTTTGGGTTAAGCCACAGAGCCTAGGACTCGCCGATCAGAAGGTCGGTGGCTCGAATCCCCGCGACGGGGTGAGCTCCCGTTGCTCAGTCCCTGCTCCTGCCAACCTAGCAGTTCGAAAGCATGCCAAAGTGCAAGTAGATAAATAGGTACCACTCGGGCGGGAAGGTAAACGGCGTTTCAGTGCGCTGCTCTGGTTCGCCAGAAGCGGCTCAGTCATGCTGGTCACATGACCCGGAAGCTGTACGCCGGCTCCCTCAGCCAATAAAGCGAGATGAGCGCCGCAACCCCAGAGTTGTCCGTGACTGGATCTAATGGTCAGGGGTCCCTTTACCTAGGGGCACAGCCGGCCCTGAGGTTGGGCGGAGTGGAGTGACCACCTTAGGCGGCTGATGTACCGGGGTGGGCAGCATCCCTCCTCTTTTGGAGGACAGAGCTGTCTGGGTGCTTCTCATTAACCTTCTGCCGCCTGGTGACATCGGGGTGGCATTACCCCATTGCCGGCACTGGAATCTAGTTGATCCCTGGAGATTGGGCTGGGAAACCTTGGGCAAGTCACCTGTTTTTCATCCTAATCAGCCCTGCAGGGTGGTTGTTAATTGGAGGTAATGTTTTACCTTGAACAACTTTGGGAAGAGGTGGGGTGCTGTACCATATCAAATGCAAGCGGGAAATTAAAATTTCCCTAAAGGAAGATGAGCAAGGAAACTTATTTTGTGGTGGGGAGAGTGTTGCAGTGCAGCCTCCTCTGAATAGGTCCACACCATACATTTAGAGCACACCAGGGAATCTTGGGAGCTGTAGTTACCTCCTCACAACACACTTATAACAAACTACAGTTCCCAGGATTCTTTGGGGGTAGAGTCACTTGTGTTAAGTATGTCCTCTGGCCGTGCTTTCAATACATGGTGTGGATCTACTGTCAATAATCTTGCTCTGCCTTCTTTTCTCTCCCTGGCTTACGCCCAGGTAGTAGTGGATGTGGATCCTGCTGCTCACTTTTTGGAGCTCTGCATCCTGCAGCTGGTAGATCCAAAAGTGCAACCCGCCCAATTCCACTTTCTTTTCCAGCCTGACTTGGTGCCCTGGCTGTGCCCAGTCAGCCAGCCCTGCTGCCAGCCTGGGCTTTTAGGGCGCTGTCCCTTCCTTCCGCCCTCTCCCATCTGTCTTTGGCAGGCAGATTTAAAGAGCAGCAGAAATCCCCTCTTTGGCTCGCACGCCCAGCCAGTTCCCAGACTGGAGGGGGAAGAGTTATTGAGGCCTAGCAGTGTAGCTCAGGCCCCACCCCCCTGCCAGAGCAGAGGGGCTTTTCAAGCCTTTTCCAAAGGAACAAAACTACAAAAATGGCCAAGTAAAAGCCTTTCATTTGATAGCTGTGTGTGCATTGTCAGTGGTAAAATGCAGGCACCCCAGGATCTGTTTTGTCAGGTGGGGGTTTAGGCCAGTACTTTTCCTCCCCCCCCCCCCCCTCAAGCTCCTGTCCTGCTGAGGCATCACAGAGCTCTTAGAAGTGGGGCTGGCAAGGTTAAACTTGTGGGCTGGCATTCTGGAGCATCTTTTATTTATAGCATCTGTTGTTCTTGCTCTTAAGTGATGTTCAGAAGTGAGGGCTGGTCTTTTCCATGGAATCCTGATTTGGGGGAGAAAACAAGGGAGGAAGGGGTGGAACCTGCGGCTGGCTGCAGCCCTGAAGAAGAGGACCCCCCCCCCCCGTCCACGCTACAAAAGTTTGTTGCAGATCCCACTCGTTTGGTTTTTATTTTTATTCATTTAACTGGATTTGTATACTGCTTAATCATCAAAACTTCCAATCAATTTACATAAAGTCTAAAATCTGGTAACAAATACCGGTGAAGCCAGAAGTTAAAAACAAGCTGACCTAAACATTTTTAAAATATGCATATACATAATTTGATGCAGTTACATGCAGTGGACCCTCGAGTTACGTACCGCTCTGGATACATAACTTTCAGGTTGCGAACGTGGCAAACCCGGAAGTGTATACTGCCAGGTTTTGCTGCATGCGCAGAAGTGCTCTGTACACCGTGCGCAGAAGCAGCGCCTCCAGTTACGGACTTTTCAGGTTAAGTACAGACCCCCAGAACGGATTTAATTTGTATCCAGAAGGTCCACTGTATTAAAATGTGTGTCAAATGTACATGTCTGGATAGGTCTGCCTAATCCAGGTTCTTAAAGGCAAAGGGACCCCTGACCATTAGGTCCAATCGTGGCCGACTCTGGGGTTGCGGCACTCATCTCGCTTTATTGGCCGAGGGAGCCGGCGTACAGCTTCCGGGTCATGTGGCCAGCATGACTAAGCCGCTTCTGGCAAACCAGAGCAGCACACGGAAATGCCGTTTACCTTCCCGCTGGAGTGGTACCTATTTATCTACTTGCCAGGTTCTTAGCAGGCACCAAAAATACAGCAAAGATGCCTGTCTAATGTCAGTGGATGGGGAGTTCTAAAATTTAGATGCAGTCGCCCTGAAGGATCAAATTCCTTGCATCCGTGGAACAAAAGCATTTGTAGAAGTCCCAGTTCTGCAGTCAAGGGGGTGCATGTGTGGGGCAAGGTGATCTTTTAAGTAAGCTTGTCCCACGCTGTTGAGAGAGCCTTGTATACAAAGAATAACCCTTTGAGTTTAGTCCACTAACAAACCAGCAGCCAGTGCACATTTCTGAGCAGGTATGCCGACAGGGTCTGCTCCACTCATCAACCACGCTGCAGCATTCTGCACTAACCACACTTTCTGGGTCAAGCGCAAAGGAGGCCCCACATGAAGTGTATTGCAGCAGTCCAGTCCTAAAGTCACCGCTACTGTGGTCAAGCTTACCTGATCCAGGAATTACCTCCTGTGTTGCTGATAAATTCGTTTCGTTCTAAATTCTTTCCGCCATACAGCAGGGGTGGTGTGAACTTCTAGGTTTTTTTGCCTCTGATACAACGCTCTTGTGGTGATGGACTTTTCATTCCCTGGACCTTGGGTTCAATCAGAAATTGCCCTGATTTCCAAGGGGAGTGGTCCTCCTGCAGCCCCAATCCCTCTAGTGTGCCCTGGAATTTTGCACAGGAAGGGTGCGCTGGGAAGATTGGAGCAAGTGTTTGCAAAGTCTGACACTGCCCCAAGCGGTCTCTTTAAGGGCCCTTTTGAGCCCCGAAGCATCTGAGATCGGATTCCTCACCAGTCACGAGTTAATGCTGCCGAAAGTCTGTTTCAGGAGAGCAGGGTCAACACAAAGAGGGATTGTTAGTTCCTGCTGGGTCTCCCTGCGACCTCCGGCAGACTTAGGGGCGGCTTGCAACTCCGGCAGATTCCCTTGCTAGCAAAACAGTCTGGGAGTTCAGAGGAGGAATTTGGGCCTCCTAGTTAATTTTACACCCTGACAGTGTTTACACTTTTGTTCCACTCCCGCTTGACCTCTGTAGTGTTTAGATTGGTAAGCCAGAAATCTCCCTGAGCAAGGTTGGTACGCTTTGCAGACTCCGCGCGTGGCTTTCAACTAGCTCTGAGCAAAGGATGCTTTCTTGCCACAAGCTAAGATACCTGGTCCATCTGGCTTGCTAGTGGCTGTGCTGCCTGGCGGTGGTGGGTTTGCCGAACAGGTGTCTCAACCAGCACCGTCCGGAAATGTGGGGATTGAACCTTGGACCTGAGCAAAGCTTGTGCTCTTCCGCTGGGGGCATGGCCCTTCCGAAAACTGTTTGTTTTGAAAAGCTACATCCCTAATCTTTGTGTGGGGCCAGCTTAGCATTTTGTATCCAGTCCTCCTTGCACCCTGAGAAGTTTGGTCATGCTGTTGGGGTGGCTGGCTGCCAACTGGATGCTTTTGGGGAATTTTATCTACAGACGGCTTTGCCTGGCTTGCCCTACACAGAATTGTGTGGTGGGGAGGGCTGTTAAAGCCACATTCACTCCATACATTTAAAGCAGGGTTTCGCCGACTTGGCTCTCCATCTGTTTTTGGACTACAGTTCCCACCATCCCTGGCCACTGGTCCTGCTAGCTAGGGCTGATGGGAGTTGTAGTCCAACAACAGCTGGAGAGGCCCAAGTTTGGGAGACTCTGATTTAAAGCGCTAGGGTGCCGCTTTAAAAAGTCATGGGTTCCTCCCCAAGGAATTATGGGAGCTGCTGTTTGTTAAGGGTGTGGAGACTTTGAAGGACACTGCCAATTCCCCTTGCAGAGTTACAGACCCCTGGGAAGATGGACTGGCTGTTAAGCCACTCAAGGAGGGGTCTCCTCACAACTCTCAGCATCCCGAACAAACAGCTCCTATGTTGCTTTGGAGGAAGAAGCCATGGTTACTTAAAGTGGTATCGTGGTGCTTTAAATGTATGATAAAGGTAAAGGGACCCCTGACCATTAGGTCCAGTTGTGACTGACTCTGGGGTTGCGGCACTTATCTCGCTTTATTGGCCAAGGGAGCCAGCGTACAGCTTTCGGGTCATGTGGCCGGCATGACTAAGCCGCTTCTGGCGAACCAGCGCAGCGCACGGAAACGCCGTTTACTTTCCCGCCGGAGTGGTACCTATTTATCTACTTGCACTTTGACGTGCTTTTGAACTGCTAGGTTGGCAGGAGCTGGGACTGAACAACAGGAGCTCACCCCGTCGCGGGGATTCGAACCGCTAACCTTCCGATCGGCAAGTCCTAGGCTCTGTGGTTTAACCCTCAGCGCCACCCGCGTCCCTAATGTATGGTTTGCTCGTGGCTTAATACCTAACTCCTTTCTCCTTCTGCTTTCACCCTCTGCTGCGCCCAGTAATCTGAGAAGGCTTCCCAGTCAAATGCTGTAGGTGTAGGTTGAATCCATAGTCCTTCTGGAGGCAGGATCGTGTTGGCCAAGCAGAGGGGGGCCCAGGACGGGAGGTGCCTTATCTCCAGAGGATCCTTACAAGATTATCCGAGGCAGCCTGCCAGTGTCCTTGATGACGGCTGACCTCCCCGTACCCTTGGCTTAGGACCTCTGTACAGGTGGAGCGCAGGCCGCGCGTTCAGGAGTTGGATTTGTGCACAGCCGTTTGTGGGTTAAGCCGGGGCTGCGCAAGGAGGGACTGATGCAGGGAGGAAGAGGTGGCCTTTGGTCTTTGTTGCCTTCCCTGCTGCTTGCGGGGAGAAGGCGGGAGCAAATTCCAAAGCAGCAGCAGGAGCAGCAGCCCTGCAAATCTGTCTCTGCAATATTCCAAAGCTCATCTTTTCTAGTTGCAGTGCTGAGCACCAAGGAGGCAGAGGTGCCTCTCGCTCCCATGCTGGGCTGTGCAGGAAAGCATTCTGTGCGGGACTTGACATCTTTCCGCAGGGCCTGCAAGACAGAGCTGTTCCGCCTGGCCTTTGGTTTGGACTCAGTCTGACCCTTATGTTTCCCTCCCCTTATGGTTTTGATCTGTGGGCTATTATTAAAATGAAGTTGCATTTTAAATTGTATTTTAACATGTATTTTAAATTGTCCCCCACCCATTATGTTTTTATTGTAATTTTACTGGTGTTAGCCACCCTGAGCCTGGCTCTGGCCGGGGAGGGCGGGGTATAAATAAAAAATTATTATTATTATTTCCGCAAGGGCGGGGGATGGATCAGGCAAGGATGTCTTGAGCATTTCGGGAGAGGGGAAGCGGCCCCATCTCTCTTGGCGGAAGGACATGGGAAGCTGCTTTCTTCTGAGTCCATCTATCTCAGTGCTGCCCACACTGACTGGCAGCAATGCCAGGGTTTCAGGCAGGGAGCCTCTCCCAGCCCTCCCTGCAGATGCCGTTGGGAGGACTGAACCCGGGGCCTTCTGCATACAAGAGCTATGGCCCCTGAGAGGTGCTTTGAGACAGAGGGCAGGGAATGCTCTGGTGGCAAAGTCAGCAGTGACTGAAAGTTCAGGCTACGTACTGAGATGTTCACCCTCTTCCTTCCTCGTAGAATTGTAGAGTTGGAAGAGGCCGTGTGGGTCTAGCCCAACCCTCTGCAGAGGAGGGATTTTTCGCCCAACGTGGGTATTGAACCCATGAACCTAATTTTTGACTTCTGAGAACAGCACAGGCCTCGGTGCCTTGATGCGTTGCTCACTTAGTCTCTGTCCATGTCAAAGATGGCCTTGATGGGAGGAGAACTGTTGTGTATCAGGAGCTGGGATAGCCGGCTGAGACTCTGGCCTAATCCACACTGTACTTTTAAAGCAGTATCATGTCACTTTAAACAGAAACAGTTTCCCTCAAAGTATCCTGAGAGCTGAAGTTTGTTCAGCGTCCCAAGAATTGGGAGCTACAATTCCCAGAGTGGTTTCCCTCTTTCCATGAAACTCTGGGAATTATAGCTCTTTGGGGAGAATTGGGTTCCCCTAGGAACCCTCCACACCCGTAACAAACGACAGCTCCCAGGATTCTTTGGGGGAAGAAGCCATGGTTGTTTAAGGTGGTCTGATACCGCTTTAAATGTGGAGTGCAGATGGGACATTCTTTCCAGGTCTAAAGGTGCTGCGTTGGGTTTGGTCTCCAGGCAAAATACCCTTCAGTCAGCCGCTGGAACAAGATACCCTGGAGACCAAATTGGTGGGGGTGGCAGCGGTGGTGTTCTGGACTTTATAACCAGCTCACAGGCCTGGTCTCTAGCTCAAGGGGAGTGGAGGAACCTGACCGCCTTCCCCTGATGTTGTTAGATTTCCTAGCACCCATCAGCCGCAGCAGCCATCATGAACAACATGTCTAGGAAGATGGTTTGCAGTTGCACAATATATTTTAGGTTTTCTTCGAGTTCCCCATCCCTGGGCGAAAGGAACTTGTCCACCTGAGCCCCGTCGATTGCCGCAACTCCTACCTTGCCCAAATCTTCCTGTTGTGTCCTGTGGTCATGCCTTCCTCCTTGTGAAATCAAGAGGAAGCATTTTTGAAAAGCAGAAGGTCTGGCTCTTGACAACCTCAACACAATTCTGGGGTGCAAATCCTGTGTCTCACACAGGGTCCGGGAAGCTTGGGGAAGGGCCTTTGCTGTGAGGGTGCCCGCTCTGCATGCAGGAAGGTCCCAGCTTCAAATCCCACAAGCATCTCTCTAGTCATTGGTAAGAAGAGCGGAGAAGACTCTCTTCCTGAGAGCTGCTGTCGATGGTCCCGGTAGATGGTCTCAGGCTAGGCCTAAGGCAGTCGCCTGCATCCTTCGTTGACACCCCAACATCCCTGCTGAAAGTTAAGGGTCCAAGTGGATCAACTCTCCGTGGAACAGTGACATCCTCTCTTTCTATGTATTTTTTAAAAAAATATATAATGCCATCAGTATTTGCAAGTGTCTGGCTCATTTAAGATTACATAGAACCTTTATTCTCATTAATGAATGAAACTCATGGTGGGGGGAACACTTTTATTTTTAATGAATCTTTATTATTTGTAAAGGGAATATTTGTATGAGTTAATGCTTTATTATCACCTTGGAGCTGTTTCGTATCTTTGGGCTTTTGTCCTTCCAGGCTTTGACTCTTTAAGATTATAATCTCTTGATTCTTCGTTATGTTTGCAAAAAATCAATGAAATAAAATGAAAAGTTTTCTCAGTTGCCAGTAAGGAAATACACAAGTTGCAGCCACACGATTTATTGAATCAGAAATAAAACCTAACCAGAGGGGAAAGGTGTGTGGTCTGTGGTTTCAAAGGGTTTGATGGTCTAAATCAAAACAGTGGCAAGTTCATACTTAAAATAAGATTAGAATGTAACCTTGGGCTGTACTAAATCCAGACACCTAGACCTGTGGGACCTGACTTTGTTTGTGGATGAAACAAATGAGAAAAAATGGCAAAGCACTTTGGCCCCGGGACAAATTTAGCTCATGTGAGTCCCACCCCCTGCCCCCCAAGAAGGGCGATTTGCCAAGTCTTGAAATACCAATAATTGTCTAGATTATTGAGGTTAAAGGGCTTCCAAAACTTGGTGATTATGCCCTGGGCCACCGTCAGAAGGTTCAACATCAGTTCCCTGTTGTTGTGGTCTTGATCCGAATCTGCAAACAAGTTCAAGGGAGCCCGGCAAGTGGAGGGGGTGAATTGTTTCTCGAGTTATCTTCCACTCATTCTCGTGGCACCCTTCTCTTTGTGGGTGGTGCCACATGAAGGTGGGTGCTGGAGGGTGGGAGGCCCCACTTTGAAACGTGGCTCAACTCTATGAAGCGGTTAGCTCTGTTGCCCAAAAAGTGTGGCGAGGGGGACAGGCAGGGAGCCACGTCTGCCTCCCTATGCTTGCTTTTTCGGCTGAGACAAATGGCTTAACAGTCCTCTCCTCCCTCCACGTAGGTTCATGTGTGCCCAGCTGCCCAACCCAGTCCTGGACAGCATCAGCATAATTGACACCCCTGGAATCCTGTCTGGAGAGAAGCAGCGGATAAGCAGAGGTAACACTTGGGCTGAATCTAGACATATATTTTAAAAAACACACACTGTGAAATTGCTTTTTTAAAAAAGTTTTAAAAGATATATTGAATTTCCCATTAGCTCGCCATCGCCACCTAGGGTCACATTTGGTAATGCACTTAAAACACACTTCGAACATTATATTTCCAGCTGTATAGCCGAGTCCTTGGGGGCCGGGTGTGCAAGAACTTGATGTTTCTTTGCTGGGGGTTTTGCAGGGCTCTTATGTTTCTATGAGGGTGGTCCCATCTTCTTGGTCAGACAGGCCTCATAGCAACAGCCCCACCATCTTACCTGAGTGAGCTTCAGAATATTAGCACCTGTCCAACCTGCTACAGGCGCTTGTTCAGCAAGTCCCAAGACCTGGACGGAAGAGAGCTGAGCAGTGCTGGTATACCAAGGGCACTTTGCACCAGATCCTTGGGCGAACTGACTCAGCGGCTTCATGTAGGTCTTCCTGGGTGGCTGCTGTGGAACACCATGGTACTAAGACTAGAACCAATTTGCTGAATAGGAGGAGCATGACCTACAGGGGCACAGTTTCCCAATTCCCAGCCCTGTCCAGAAGGATAGCCTCCTCAAAAGTATTGAAAGCAGCTACGCTCCCAGTGATGTTCCTCCATCAGTGTAACATGGGAGGTCCGGAGGGTATCAACATGAGAACGGGGCCTTTTCAGTGATGGCTCCCTGCTTGTAGAATGCTCTCCTGGGGGAAGCTTGCCTGGCACCAACCTTACATAGCTTCAGGCACTAGGCGAAAACGTTTCTTTTCTGCCAGGCCTTTGGCTTCTAATTCGCTGCGGCCTCCTTGAGTGAGTGGGATGTTCTAATCCTGCCTTTAAAAAATAGGATTGTCCTCTAGAGTTTTTTTAATGCTGGCTTTAATATATGTGTCTGTTTGTTTGCTGTAAGCTGCCTTGTGTTACTTGGGTATTAAAAAAAACAACTGACCAATAAATTTCTTTTATAATGGTAACAGAATCTGGGTCAGAAAGCTCAATTTGATATGACTCTCGATGCCTGGAGCTATGTTGCCTCCTTTCCCACCCAAGCTCCTTGCCCGGAAAGGAAGATCTGGGGCTGTCCCAATAAAACAAACGTTCAGGAACAGAGGATAGTTTTTTAAAAGAGGGGCTGCCTGACCACCTCCCCAGTTGGGGGCGGTGGGTTTTCTAACCCTTGGTTGTAAGCGGTGGGTTTAAAATTAGGAGGGTTGCTTCGATGGGGTACATAATCTGGGAGGTGGAATGTACGCCCAGCGTGTTGTGGCTTCTTAAGTGAAATGTTCTGTCCTTGGGAGGGGCAGAGAAGAGCCTTCCCTCTCCCCCCCCCCCGCCTTTGGCCTATAGCCCGTGTCTCCTGGCCAAGTTCAGGCCTCCTTGGAGGAAACTCCCCCCCCCCCATTCCCCTTGCTGAAGTTTCCAGGCATAGCTTGAAAATATGTGGCTGGCACGAGAAGGGTGTTCTAGGTGGTGTACATAACTCGCCAGGAAGGAGCAGCATTCCTGATGCCTGGGGAGTGTCGCTGCCCCCCTCTCCTTGGGCCTGGGGCAAGCGGAGACGGCGTCTCGTGCTGCGCTGATAGCGAAACTCTGCTCCTGCCAAGCAGATGGACGGCAGCTAAAAATAGCTGCCTTCTTCCCAGGCTCCTGTCTCGGGGGCCATCTTCCCTCTGCCTGTCCTACTACGTCTTGAGACACACCCCAGTTTGGCTTCCATCATCTCCTGGCTGTGCTATGGCTGTGCTTTCCAGGTGGGGGGCCTAGCACCTCTGCTGCCTTTGGGGTTGGGAGAAGGGAAGGGAACCAGGCCTTGCCCCAGAGGAGAGGTTATAGGGAGATGGAGGGGCCCTTTGCTGTCCTGGTGCCCGAGTGGGACAGAAGTGAAACATGTGTCTTATTGCAGGCTTGGAAATTTGACTTTTCTCCTTGCCCTGCTATCAGGAAGTGCTGCAGATGAGCGATAAGGCTCCACTTGACCCCAGCAAGTAAGAAACCAGGATGTGGTGGTCAATGAGCTTTGGTTTAGCAAATGAGCGCTCATACACATTATTATTTTTTAAAACTATCCTTTAATATATGGAATCTCGCAGTCACCGAGAAAGTAGCTCGCAAACTTCATGTGCTCATGAAGAACCTATAAAACGCTTTTATAAAGTTTGGTGGACCTTTGTGTCTTACGCATCAACTAACAACTTACACGACCTGCACGTAGAAAAGAAATAATGGACTGATTTAATATCTATTTAAATTGGTTGTATTAACTGTACTGACCTGTACTGTATGAGTATCTTTTCAGTGGCTTCCCAACTTTTTGGGGGGGTGTGGATGTGTTTTCTTCACTTCTTGTTGTTGCCTGCAAAAAGAATAATTGTATAATGGTCTAACTCTTGGGAGGCTTAGTTTGCTCCGAATCAAGCAGTCTCAGCCAACTCCTGCCCTTGCGGAGCCAGACCTCTATGCGTGCCTTCTGTGCCCTTTGCCCTCTCTCACAGAGATTTGTGGCCAAGCCAGTCTGAGCTCTGCTGGGAGCTGGATTCCCTTCTGGTGCTGGTCTGGCAGGGGCCTCCCAGAGGGTGCTCAGGAGCCGTTCTGCTGAGCCCCGGAGGGCAAAACAAGTGTGTGTCAATCCCCTCCGTCACGTTCCACAGGCATAGGGAGACAAGGATGTGGCAGTGGATGGGCTGTTGTGCTTCAGGGTATCTTGCGTCCTGATCTCTGCCACCGGCAAGGTGACCAAGTCCCCTGCCTCGCAGAAAGAACGCTGCGGCAAGAGGAAGACCAATGTGGCCCTAGGCGTTGGCCGGTGAGCTTAGAGATGCTTCCGTGTTCGCTCTCCTCTCCTCTGCCCTCCTCATTCGTTTTTCCTTTTATAGCTTGTCTAATAGATGGTGAGCCGCCGGCAGGAAGAGGAACTGTTGTATGTTTTGCTGATCGTAAGCTTTTGTGCTTAGCAGCAGCCTTAAGATGAAGTATCTTACAGCCCTTCAGGTACGCAGGCAGAATGCTGCAGAAAAAGTAGCCTGGCTATCTCAGTTGGGTGTGCAGGAAATGCTAGTGGCATTTCAGAAGCCAGGGAGACAGGATTGATTTTGTCAACCTCTGTCACTATTATACCTGCTGGAGCAAAAGACCCCCCCCCCCCAATTTATTGCACCTTGTTCCCAGTGTCAGGGGGTGGGGATCCAGTTCCCTTTCCAGCACTGGATTTCCAAGACAGGATCATCTGTGAAGCTGGCCAGCCTTTGATGATGCTTTGGGAGTAAACGTGAACGAGTGTATAGGATTAGTTCAACTTAGAGCCTTGGTGCTCTGGTTTGTTTTGTATTCTGTTTCAAGGTTCTGCCTGCTTTCCCGATACCTTTGTTTCCTATTTAAGTTTCTTAATTTGACCGCTGAACTGTGTGTGGTTGGCAGCCTCCAGGTTTCTGAATCCCCATGCGCCCAGACACCTGGCCTTCAAGCTACTGGGAGTTTGGGATTGGCATTGTAAGCAGACCAGCACACTCTTCTGTGGGTCTGGGAGGGAGTCTGGACTTCCGCTACACTCTGAGCAAACCACAAAGGTGCAGTCTGGACTCAGGAGTCCTGGCTCACCGGCTCAGAACCTTTTAAATAAGTAATTGCTTTAGCACATCCCAGCTTCCCTTCTCTCTGGGATTTCAGGAGTGAAAGGGTGGGTGACATCGACGCCAGGCTGCTGTGTCACAGTTGGGCATCCGAGAGGCTGGGAGAGGCTTTCTGGAGCACCCCTGCTTCGTCACACCTTCCAGCTCTACAATTCCATTATCAATCTTATTTATTTTCATATATGCCCCTGTGTTCACCGCCAAGGTAATTTTTATGTGCAGTGCTTTGCAGATTCTTAAAATAAGATACCAGTAAACTCGGAAAGCCCCGCATTCCTGGCTGTTTGCTTTGCAAAGTGTCTCTGGGCGTGTGGGGCAGTGGTGGGACTTCTCTTCCGCCCCCTGCCCCAATCACTCGCCCTGCTTCCACCTTCCTGCCTGGAACACGGGAAGGAATGGGGAACAGGGTGTCCGGCTATTGCCTCCCAGGCCACCGCCCCCCCACCTCCTTTTGCTTTTCCTCCTTGCTGCATCTCTGGTCTCCTCTGTTGGCAGGGAGCCTTTTGCAAAACGGTGGGTGTGGCTGTCCGGTGATGTCAACGCTTTTTGCAGTGACTCACAGGAAGTTGGAATTCTTAACCCCTATTGTTTTTCACGAGGGTTGGGAGGGCCTCACTTTTTCCACACCTCGTCCAGGCCAGGAAGTTTAGCCTGCGAGAGGTTTACCTGGAAATGTTTCAGGGAATCCAAAAGGTGGGAAAGCTTTTCTGGGATGGTGATTCAGAGTGTGTGTGTGTGTATATATAGAGGGGGGAAACCATTTGAGGTATCCCCTTGCAAAACCTTCCTTCCTTCCTCCTTCTCCTCAGACGTTCCAAAGGGAGATCTGGAAAAGGGAAGCTCTCTTGCCCTGAGTCAGGCCACTGAGTCACCTGACCCAGTGCTATCTGCAGAGACTGGCTGTGCTGGTTCTCTGGGGTTTCAGCGCCAGGCCTTCCCCCACGTGAGTTCAACTGGGGATCCTTTGTGCGCAAGGCAAGGTGTTCTTCCCGTCGGCTCCGTTTGCCTCCCTCCCTGGCACTGGTGCTTTCTCTCGGCCTGGAATAGCTTAACTTCCCCAAATGACACTTCCATTCCAGGAAGCAAGATGTGCACATCAGCATGGGGAAAGTTCCCCCTTTTCAGATGAATTGGAAATCACAGGGGTTTCTTATTTCTTCTTTTTTTTTGCAAACAAAGGTGATTCTGCTGTGGGGGAGATTTGGCACATTCTGGCCTCCCTCTTCCCCTTGCAGCATCTGAGAGCGATAAGCCTGCGGTGTCTGCTTCCCATCTCTCGCCAGCCTCCGTTGGCCGCCCTGAATTCTGCTCCTGGGCTGGGGCTGGCATGACCACCGTTTCTCTCTTGCAGCTGAGCTTTCGAATGCCAATAAAGTGGTACTTCGAGTTACAAACGCCTCAGGTTACAAACGCTTCAGGTTACAAACATCGCTAACCTGGAAGAGTTACCTCGAGTTGAGAACTTTGCCCCAGGATGAGAACGGAAATCGTGTGCTGCCGATGCAAGTTCATAGCGTGGCTTTTGGAGCACGAGGAGAGTGCCTCTGAGCATGCATGAAGTGCACACCCCCTCATTGCCTGCAGTGTACAAGCCAGGGAAGCTGAGCTGCAGGGTGGCTTGTTGTGGTAGGAATGTGAGCAGAAGGGTTTGTGAAAGCCTAGTTTGGTATGATATGTGCCACTCTGGGGCAGGGATAGAGGTGGGTGTGGGGAGGGGGAGAGGGAGGCGACATCCCTCTCTGCACTGGAGGGCACCCAACCCTGGCCTGTGGGAAAACCTTGGCCCTTGGTGACCTCCTGCCTGGCAGCCAAGTAACCCCGCCTGGAAGCTGCCCTTGGGAAAGTTCCTCTACAGCTGGTGAGCCACAACTTCCCTTCTCAGTTACAATGAGTGTGTTCCTTCCACCGAATATCTGATGTAATAAACAAAAATCTGCCCTTATTCCCTTATAGAGAGGCCTTATAGAGTCCTTTGTAGGTTCTCCATCAGAGAAAAGAACAGAGGCCAGCCAGAGAATATTGAGAAGCAAAGCAGCTCGTAAGGCTGATCTTTATTGAACTGTTGCATCAGGGTCCTCCCCCCACACGCAGGAAAGGAGGAGGATCCAGAACCCAGGTGTGCCCGCCCTTATATAGACACTTTAAATTCTCTGCCCTGGAGCTCAAGACCACCTCTCCATACATCACAGAAGGGGTGTAACCCAAGACCACCCCCTACAAACATCATACCTACATCACAGAAAAGGTGGTCTACAACAGAAATTTGAATGGTGTTGTTTTTCCTGTCTGCCAGGTTATCTGATAATGCCTTATCTCAGTGTTCCCCAACCTTGGGACTCCAGCTGTTTTTGGACTACAATTCCCATCATCCTTGACCACTGGTCTTGCTAGCGAGGGATGATGGGAGTTGTAGTCCAAAAACAGCTGGAGGCCCAAGGTTGGGGAACACTGCACTTATCTGATTGACTTTCCTGGTAGTTTGGCCATTCCTTTGAGATGGTGATTTCCTAATTCCTGAGGCAATGGGAAGGTTCTCTCACCCCCTCCTTGCAGAGAAAACATTTGGTCAGTTTGGGAGTCAAAATGGCTCCAGACATGTGGTTCCCATATCTATGTATGTGCTAGATTGGTACATTTATGAACATTTATTATATATATAAAAGACCTTAAATTTTTTATTTCACTGAAAAAAAGGAAGAAATTCCCCAGTCTCGCTTCATGCAGAAATCACCCGGCTGGTGCCTGATGTCTAATTCTCACTGCTGCCGCTCAAAGTTAGCCCTTCGAAGAGTGGACAGAGAAAGGTTTTTTTCCTTCCTCTCTCGTAACACGAGAAGTCGTGGGCACCCAGTGCTGGAAGATTCAGGAAAGGTGATAGCACTTCTTTGCCTAGTTCAGAGTTAACCTGTGGAACTCCCTCCCACAGTGATGGCCGCCAACCTAGATGGCTTTAAAAAGGGGAATAGACAAATTCATGGGTCAGAGGACCCTCTGTGACTACTAGCCGCAATGGCTCTGCTCGGCTTTCGCCGTTGGAGGCAGCGCTGCTGGGCCATCAGTCTGAAATCCACCAGGTTCTCCTGAAATTCTTGCGAGTTTCAGCCCCCGCTTCCAAGGGATGGTGGGATTTCTCCCTTTTCACTACCCTGATTATCATGAGTTAAAAGCCTCTGCTAGCAGCTATGGGACTCTGATCCCGGAGCAGCTGAACTGGAAAGGAATGCAGATGCCTTTCTCTGTGAATTGCCGTCTCTGCTGCACCAGGACCTCCATTATTCTGAGTTCTGGATGTGTATGGAGGCGGGGGCTGTCATCCCGTCTGCCCTGAGTTGGGGCCTCAAGCAAGACCCATAGCTGAGTGGCAGGGCACCTCTCCTGCTTGCAGAAGGCTGGGAACCCTACCCGTCCCAGGAACAGTGGGAGAGCTGCCAGCAGTGACCCCAGACTCTTAGGTACAATTGGAGCAGCAATGATTCTGAATTCCAGTTTCTGGAAACCACAAGAGGGGAGAGGGCCTTGTGCCAGGGTCCTGCTTGCAGATTTCCCACAAGCTGGCCCCCACGAGGACAGAATGATAGACTAGATGGGCCACCAGCCTGATCCAGCGGAGTTGTCTTACGTTCTTACACTTTCCTTTAAGTATGTCTTAGGGTTAGGAAGCAAAATGTGCAAGGACCCTTCTAGGTGATTTCTGTGAGATGAGGCAGCCTTGCTGCTCCTACCTTTCAGGATTTTTTAGCCAGTGAGCAACATTGGGGTTGTGACTGACGTGTGAGTTGTTTGGACACCAGGCTATAGAATCTCTAGGGTCCCAAAGAACTGCTGTCTGTCCCCCCATCAGTCGCTGTACTCTTTCTGTTTGTCTTGTTCTCTAGTCCTTGGAAAAGGCAAACTATGTAAATTCCAAGCAACCAACATGCCTCTTTCCTGTGGTGGGTTTGTCTGAGATGAGGTACTTCCTAGAAGTCATTTTCTGCAAGCTCTACTCCAAAATAATTTTGAGTGGATGTTAAAAAAATCCACCCCACTTCCGGTCACTAATGCATAGCTGTCAACGTTCTCCTTTTTTTAAGGGTAATTCCCTTATTCTGAATAGGATTCCTTGCAAGAAAAGGGAAAAGTTGACAGCTATGCACTGATGTAAAATTTGAAAACTTCGCAAAGAGGCTTAGCCATGTCTATGTATGAGCATAAGAGCAAGCACTCATTAAGAATTCACGTCACTGTTATTAACTTTATTACCCACAGGCCCCAGGATGGGTTACAACAAATTAAAATTCAGAATTATAAACCATTGAAGCAAATCCCACTCAGGAATATGGTTAACTTACAGTGCAATTATGTACATGTCCGCTCAGAAATAACTTTCTTTAACTAAAAACAATAGTTAAGACATCATAACACATTTAGAACCAGCGATTAAAGTACAGAATGCCCAGTGTCTTGCCTCATCTGCACCTTAGTTCTCAAAGGCCCGTCTGAACAGGAAACTCTTAGCCAGTCCAACCTCCCTTGGGAGGGAATCCCTCAATCTGGGAGCAGCTACAGAAAAGGCCCCGCCAAATACTACCACCCCCAGGCCTACTTCTTGTGTTGATGGGACTGAGAAGGGGCTCACCCAAGGATCTTGGCACCCAGGCAGGTTCATCCAGAACCCTCTGGGTGAAATTGGACTACAGCTCCCATCATCCCTGGCCATGTTGGCTGGGGCAACAGTATCTGGAGGACCAGAGATCTTCTCCACCCTGTTCTGGGGCTCTCACTACACCGTCTAGGAGAGCTTCCTGTCTGATTTATGAGCTTTGGCTGATTCTCCAGCTACGACCGTTCCTGACCCACTGTAATCCACGCACTGGTAACCTCAAGGCCAGACTACTGCAATACGCTCTATGTGGGGCTGCCCTTGGAAGCTCCAGACGGTGCGGAATGTGGTGGCCAGACTGCTGATGGAGGCATCTTTCTGACAACACCCTTGTTAAAACATCTGCACTGGCTGCCCATCTGCTACTGAGCCAGGTTCAAGGTCCTTGTATTAATGTACAAAGCCTTGAGCAACTTAGGTCCAGAGTACCTAAGAGGACACTGAGATCATCCACAGGAGTGTTGGTGGCTGGTCCCAGGGTTGGTGAGGCACATGTGACGACAACAACAACAACAACAAGTAAACAAGCCTTTACTGTCATTGGCTCCGGTGTCGTTCCTCTTCATTCCACCTCCATGTGGAATGTCTGTGGAATGTGGAGTTGTGGAATGCTCTGCCACTAGAGATTCCACAAGACGCCTTCGGTTTCCTGTATTAAACGCCTACTGAAAACTTTTCTGTTCTGTCAGGCTCATGCAGGCAATTAAGAATGAATGGATCTTTCCATAATCGTTAGCTGATTTCAACTTTGTTAGGTTTATCATTTGGCCTTTATATAGATGCAGTAATTGTTGTAAACCGCTCTGGTACATTTTTTTAATGAATATTAGTGTATAGATAAATAAAATAAATGTCTGGGAGCTTTGCGCAGTCAGGGAGAGAGATTCAGCTTCTCTTGTTCAGCCTTCCTCCTTGTGTGAAGCTCTGTTAGCAAGAGTGAACAGGCTCTGCAAATGCAGCTGCTCATCTCTCCCTCCCAAAGTCAGCCCCCCCCCCCCTTCCTGTTTTCAACCCATTGTCTGTAAATTGGCTGACTTTGGCACCAGATGAGCAGATAAAAGATTGTCAGGGCAGGAGATCTAGCTGAGCACAGCAGGGCCACAAGCATCTAGCCAGTCCAGAGCAAGGGGACAATTCTGGGCTTAGGGTTAAAACCCAGAGGCAGGTTCAGGCAAGCCAACAAGGGGAGGGGGGAATTCTTCAGATGTGCTCAGACTTGCAAGGGTGGACCTGAAGCAGGTCTTAGTCTCTTTTTTTCAGTAGGTTGAAACCGGCTTCTGACCCATTTAACAGCCAAAAAAAAGGCCTCTTGACCACCCCTAAATAGCTGAGCCAAGTTATCAAGGCATACCCTCCAACATTTCTCTGATGAAAATTTGTTGTTGTTGTTTAGTCGTGTCCAACTCTTCGTGACCCCATGGACCAGAGCACGTCAGGTACTCCTGTCTTCCACTGCCTCCCATAGTTTGGTCAGACTCATGTTTGTAGCTTCGAGAACACTGTCCAACCATCTTGTCCTCTGTCGTCCCCTTTTCCTTGTGCCCTCCATCTTTCCCAACATCAGGGTCTTTTCCAGGGAGTCTTCTCTTCTCATGAGGTGGCCAAAGTATTGGAGCCTCAGCTTCAGGATCTGTCCTTCCAGTGGGACATCCTATTCAATTATTATTATTACTATTACTAATTATTATTAATGTTGCTGTTTATACCTCACCCATCTGACTGGGTTTGCCGCAGCCACTCTGGGCCACTTCCAACATGAATAAAAACATAATAAAACATTAAACATTAAAAAACCTTCCCTATACAGGGCTGCCTTCAGGTGGCTCAGGGGTCAGATAACTCCCTAACCTCCTCCCATGTCTCCGATGGGAATAGAGACGTCCTAAGGAAAAGCGGGACATTCCTGGATCAAATCAGAAACTGTAATGGCTTCTGTAAATCTGGGACTGTCCCTGGAAAATAGGGACACTTGGAGGGTCTGTCAAGCTATCTGTGGCTACTAACTACCATGCTGTGCCTCTGTGGTCAGAGGCAGTAAATGCTTCCGAATACTAGTTGCTGGAAAGCACAGGAGGGGAGAGGAATCTTGTGCTCTTGAGTTCTGTTTGCCAGTTTCCCACTGGGGCATCTGGTTTGGCTGCTGTGAGAACAGGATGCTGGGCTTGATGGGCCGCCATTGGCCTGATCCAGCCGGGCTCATCTGATGTATATTTGGGGGAACCTCTGGCCAGTGTCCTGGGCTGGCCGCATTTGCATTTCTTGCAGTGTCTCAAACTTTGGGTCCCCAGCTGTTGTCGGACTACAACTCCCATCATCCCTGACCACTAGTCCTACCTAGCTAAGGATGATGGGAGTTGTAGTCCAGCAACAGCTGGGGACCCAGATTTGAGAAACACTGCAACGCTATGGATTGGCTGGTGACTGTCGAATCCCTTGAGGCGGGAGCCCAACATCACCAGCCCATCTGTGAAGTTAGAGAAATGCAAACTCAGCCAGCCCACAATAACCAGATTGTGCCTTTCTGAGCTTTGCTTTTCTTCAGCTGTAGAACAGGACTGCATGCTTCAGTGCTGACAAAACATTTCTCTTCCTTTTCTAAAACAGTTACTCTTGTGATTAGCCTTGCAGAAGCCATTTCTTTCAACTGCTCCTCTCAGACTTCCTCGCGTGTAAAGCAGGAGTGTTGACAGGTGGTTGTTTTTTTGATGGGGGTGTTCCTTCAGCTCCACTGGCCAGCTGAGATTTCTGTTTTGGAATGCAGTACGATTGCATCTTATGCAGAGATTCTGTTCCAATGAAGGTTCCATGTACACATGAACATTGTGTGTACATTGTGAATCCCCCATACTCTGTGAGAGCCAGCATGCTGAGCAGGCCTTGCCCCTCCAAGCAAGGCAGAGAGCTAAAAGTTGTTCCCCTAGCTCTTCTCCAAAATCTTCCTCCTATTTTAGTCTTAATGAGATAAGGGGAGAGGTGGCCAATTGTTGTGAAGGTTTTATATAGTTTGAAAACAATTCCCTTTAGGATAATACTGGTTTTAAATGGTTAGTTGATGTGGTTGTCATAAGACTGTAGAGATGGAAGTGTTAGAAAATCGGGTATATAAGCTAGGCGCCAAATGGCTCCGTAAACCAGGGTTACAGTCGCCAAAGTGGAACGCCTAGCTGCCATTTAGGGCGCAGATGCCTCAAAGTTGCATCCTGGCACCTGGGCATCTTCACTTGGTCACAAGTGGCCGATTGTTGTTGTTGTTTAGTCGTGTCCGACTCTTTGTGACCCCATGGACCAGAGCACGCCATGCACTCCTGCCTTCCACTGCCTCCCGCAGTTTGGTCAAACTCATGCTGGCAGCTTCGAGAACACTGTCCAACCAACTCATCCTGTGTTGTCCCCTTCTCCTTGTGCCCTCCATCTTTCCCAGGGTCTTTTCCAGGGAGTCTTCTCTTCTCGTGAGGTGGCCAAAGTATTGGAGCCTCAGCTTCAGGATCTGTCCTTCCAGTGAGCACTCAGGGCTGATTTCCTTCAGAATGGATAGGTTTGATCTTCTTGCAGTCCACGGGACTCTCAAGAGTCTCCTCCAGCACCATAATTCAAAAGCATCAATTCTTCGGCGGTCAGCCTTCTTTATGGTCCAGCTCTCACTTCCATACATCACTACTGGGAAAACCATACCTTTAACTATACGGACGTTTATTGGCAAGGTGATGCCTCTGCTTTTTAAGATGCTGTCTAGGTTAGTCATTGCTTTTCTCCCAAGAAAAGTGGCTGATATCCAGGTACAAAATGCGCCTGGCAAATTTCAAACACTGCCTGCAATGCCACACATTGCCATGTTTTTCCTGCAGCAAACTTAATCACAGCTGCCCCTCAGGAAACGGTATATGCTTGCTATATCTCATGTTGTAGTTTCAGAGATGCAGCAGAGACTGGGCTCCATCTTGTTTCCAGCTTTATACACAATGTGTGTGTTTTGAGTCCAAGTGCAGGGAAGTTGGGGGCCCTGCTTGGAAATGTAAACGGGGGAAACCCCATTGAGCAGAAGTGCCTGTAAGCAGCATTGTGCTTCCTGTTAACCCCTCTGTGCTGGGAAACTGGATTGGCTGTCCAGTGCACAGGCGGGGGTGTTGTGGTGGCTCTGGGGAGTTCTCCAAAATGGTAAGAATAGGCTTGGGGGCACAGGCGAAGAAGAGATGTCTTCAGTCCTTTATTTTTTATTTTTTTCAAAGCACCATTTAGAAGCAACAGTCAATATTCAACAATCTCTTTTCACACACACCGGGAGAGAGAGAGAGAGAAGAACCATATGTCTAACTACATTTAACTTTTAACCTTAAGTTTTTCAGCAAAAGTATCATCCCACAAACCTCCACATGTCCCCAGAGCCCATAAGCCACGTTCCATCGATGTTACATATGTAATAAAACCAAGCCGGGCTGATTGAAAAGTGGTGGTGGTTTTTGTCTGCATGACTCTCTTGGATGCGGGTTGTCTGTTGCTCCATAAGACCAATGGTCCCAGCGTTGTGAGGTCCAGATCTCAAAACAGAACTGCATTTAGTGTCTTCCAATACCTTTCAAATGGGACGCGGGTGGCGCTGTGGGTTAAACCACAGAGCCTAGGACTTGCTGATCAGAAGGTTGGCGGTTTGAATCCCCGTGACGGGGTGAGCTCCTGTTGCTTGGTTCCTGCTCCTGCCAACTTATCAGTTCAAAAGCACCTCAAAGTGCAAGTAGATAAATAGGGACCGCTCTGGCGGGAAGGTAAACGGCGTTTCCGTGCGCTGCTCTGGTTCGCCAGAAGCGGCTTAGTCATGCTGACCACATGACCTGGAAGCTGTATGCCGGATCCCTCGGCCAATAAAGCAAGATGAGCGCCGCAACTCCAGAGTCGGTCACGACTGGACTTGATGATCAGGGTCCCTTTACCTTTACTAATACCTTTCAATGGATAGCAAGCCATGCTGCTGCCTTTATATCTCCAGCCAGGAATTTATATTTTAGCTTGTAGCATGGAAGGTTAAAGGTGGGCCTGCCTTGCCTCTACTGCCTTGTCTCCACTTGGATCAGCTCCCTGAATTGTACACTGCTGCAGATCTCCCTTGGGATCCACCCAGGATGGCAACCCGCCTTGCTTCTCAGCTGGTCCTTTTTGAGTTAACAGGCTGCTTTTAGGGGGTGGGGTGGGGGGTTAGTCTGTCGAAGAAAGCATACAGCTCACAAAAACTGTTTATAAAATCCAATAGTACAAGCACCGTGTACATGTTTAAAAAACCGAGGCCAATTAAAATAAATAAATAAAAAGGCTGTCCGTGCAAGAACAAGTCTCTGAAATGCAGCCTAGATTAAGGAAAAGGCAGCACAAAATAAATGAGGCTTTTGGAAACACAGCTTAAAATAAATTTGGACACCTAGGAGGGAAGGAGAGGCTGGGTCTACACTGACTGACAGCTGCGGCTCTCCAGGGGGTCAGGCTGGGGGTGTTCGTACCTGGCGATGCTCGTGGGGATTGAACTGGAGGCCTTCTGCATGCAGGACAGGTATCCTCTGCCCATGAGCTCCAGACCCTCCCCTTTCATGCTATAGATCAGTGCTTCCCAACTGGTGCTCTGTGGACCGCAGGGGGTCCACGTAACCCACCCATGGCACCATTGACATAACAAAAACTGCCATACAGATATCGAAAGGTTCAGAAGCAAAAGGTCCATAGCTTGGCTTTTGAAAAACAGGGGTCCATAGTACTTAGCTAACTGGGAACCACTAGACTGATGTGAGCTTAATCTGCAAATATTTTCCAAGTCTGTTTTGCTGCCCTGCAGATGACTGCATGCAAGTCTTGAAACACCCGGACAGGTATTAGTCCTGGAAGACAACACTTTATACTTGGCAGTTGTTTCAATAAAATTTGCATCACCAGTTAGCTCAGCTGGTGTTGATAATGCCAAGGTCGCAGTTTCAATCCCCATAGGGGCGGCCTGCGTATTCCTGCATTGCAGGGGGTTGGGGGCCCTTCCGACTCTCTGATTCTATGCCGCCTTCCTCTCCCCCCCCCCCCCAGGCTACGACTTTGCGGCAGTCCTGGAGTGGTTTGCAGAGCGGGTGGACCGCATCATCCTCCTCTTTGACGCCCACAAGCTGGACATCTCGGACGAGTTCTCCGAGGTGATCAAGGCCCTGAAGAACCACGAGGACAAGATCCGGGTGGTGCTGAACAAGGCGGACCAGATTGAGACGCAGCAGCTGATGCGGGTCTACGGTGCCCTCATGTGGTCGCTGGGCAAGATCATCAACACGCCCGAGGTGGTGCGTGTCTACATTGGCTCCTTCTGGTCCCACCCGCTCCTCATCCCGGACAACCGGAAGCTCTTCGAGGCGGAGGAGCAAGACCTCTTCAAGGACATCCAGTCCCTCCCGCGAAACGCCGCCTTAAGAAAGCTCAACGACCTCATCAAGCGGGCCAGGCTGGCCAAGGTGGGTGCCCGTCCCCAGGGGGTGGGGGAGCTTTTTCCTGTCCTTCAAGGCTGGGGAGGTGTGCTCCGGCTGCCCAGTGATGGAGGAAGGGTGCCCGTCCCAGGTGGCTCCCTGGATTGCAGGGGAGAAAGCTTTCAGTCTGTTTCTTAGCACAATTCAAAGTGTTGGTGCTGACCTTTAAAGCCCTAAACGGCCTCAGCCCTGTATACCTGAAGGAGTGGTACCACCTCCCTTGTCCAGCCCAGACACTGAGGTCCAGATTGGAGGGCCTTCTGGCGGTTCCCTCACTGTGAGAAGTGCGGTTAAAGGGAACCAGGCAGAGGGCCTTCTCGGTAGTGGCGCCCACCCTGTGGAACGCCCTCCTGTCAGATGTCAAGGAAATAAACAACTATCTGACTTCTAGAAGACATCTGTAGGCAGCCCTATACAGTGGTACCTCGGGTTACATATGCTTGAGGTTACAGACTTACTAACCCAGAAATAGTACCTTGGGTTAAGAACTTTGCTTCAGGCTGAGAACAGAAATCATGGTCTGACGGTGCGGCAGCAGTGGGAGGCTCCATTAGCTAAAGTGGTGCTTCAGGTTAAGAACAGTTTCAGGTTAAGAAAGGACCTCTGGAACGAATTAAGTACTTAACCCGAGGTACCACTGTATTGGGAAAATTTTAACATTTGATGTTCTCAGGTGTTTTTATATTTTGTGGGAGGACGCCCAGAGTGGCTGGGGCCACCCAGTCAGATGGGCAGCATTTTATTTTAATTTAATCAAGGGCAGAGGGCCCATTGGTTCACCCTCATCCAATGTCCTGTTTAGGTCAGTGGTCTTCAGCTTCTCGAGAGCCGGGACTCCTCTGTAGCAGGATGGGACCCATTTCCAAGGGCAAAAGTGGGGCCCTTGGGGTTGGCATGGCATGGGCAGGGCTGTCCTTCTGTTGAAGACCAGTTATCTAGCCCAGGTGTGGGGAGCCGGTCTCCCTCCAGATATTGCTGGACTCTAACTCCCATCAGCCTCAGGACACCCGACCCAAAAGCCAGGGGTGATGGGATTTGTAGTCCAGCAATATCTGGAGGGAGACAGGCTCCCCACACCAGGCCTAGTCTCGCCCATCTTTTATTTATTTTTGCAGCCGCTTTTGTCACCTGCAGTTGTTGAGTTCTCAGCCTCTGCTCTCCACCCCCCTTGCAGGTCCATGCCTACATCATCAGCTCCTTGAAGAAGGAGATGCCCAACGTCTTCGGGAAAGAGAGCAAGAAGAAGGAGCTGGTGAGCAACCTGGGGGAGATCTACCTGAAGATCGAGAGGGAGCACCAGATCTCGCCGGGGGATTTCCCCAACCTCAGGAAAATGCAGGTATGGAGGGATGTTGTTGACCTGTATAGTGCGTTTGGGACAGGAGCGGGTGGGGCTTGGGTTTGCCTGGAGAGCAAGGCGGTCCTGGAGTCTTGCTGCATGTTTGTGTGTGTTGCAAGAATCACAATGGTAGGGGAAACTGTGAAGCCAAATGATGCTTATCTTGATTCCTGCAGCTCCTGTTAACTCCCCCCCCCCCCCATCCTGCGAATCACAAGAGCAGGCGCTGGAAAGAATTGCGCGAGGAAAACCGTGAAGCCAGCCAATGCCTCTACATTGCTCCATCCTTGTTTCAGACATTGTGATACATCGCGGTGTTTAGCTGGTGATACATCACGATGCTGAAAATTGGCGGCTAGGCTCTCCTTATGATGTTAGTTGTGATTTTTGCCTGCCAGCTTAAAGACCACAGACCTCCTGCCTCTGAGCACCAGTTGCTATGGGGACGGCAAGTGGGGAGAGTGGTGCTGTTGCGCTCGGGCCCTTTGGACTGATGCTGCAGGTGGGCTCCTCTTCCCCCGCAGTCAAGAGGCGGCGATGCTTCTGAAGACCAGTCGCAGGAAACCACGGGAGGGTAGAGTGTTGCTCTTGTGCAGGTCCTGCTTGCAGGTTTCCCATTAAGGTCAGCCACTGTGAGACCAGGATGCTGGACTAGTGGGGACCCAGCAGCATCCAGGCTGCTTGTTAACATTCCCAATGGAACCTCCAGACCCAGAGGCAGTCTTTCTGAACTTCCAGGTTCTTAGGGACGTTTGGCCACTGTTGAGAACAGAATACTGGATGGAAAAACTCTGGAGAAGTGATTTGTAGTTCACAGCATGTTATTCTTTGAAGGGGAACTACTTAAAAATGATTTACAGGTGGTATTTAACTCTGAGTAGGCTTGCAAAGATGTAGAAGACTGAATCAGATATGTGCTGGAGATGCAAAGAGGTTGAGGGAACGTTCTTTCATATGTGTTGGACTTGTAAAAGGTTAAAAGAGTATTGGGAAATGATCCATAATGAATTGAAAACAAATGTTTTAAAGTACTCCCCCCCCCCCAAAAAAAACCAGTCCTTTCTGTTGGGGATAATTCAGACTGAAATTCCCAGGTGTCAAAAAAAGGTTATTTATGTATGCCCCTACTGCGACCTGTGTTTTGTCAGCCCAAAAATGGAAAACGAGTGAGGTCCCAACCAGAGTGGCGGTTTAAGTTGACAGAATACACACAGCTTGCAGATTTAACATATAGAGTAAGAGAACAAGAAGAACATACGTTTAGGGAAGATTGCAACACGTTTATTGAATATATGGGAAATAACTGCGTACAGCTGAAATCGCTGGTAGCATTAAGATAAATTCAACAGTGTAAATAAGTTATGGTGAATGAAATAATGGAATGATGAATGGTATGTAGTTTTTGTAAAATATGCAGGGATTTATGATACATAAAATGAACCATGGAAAGAGAAGTCATTTATATTTTAATGATGTAAAAAATGAGTACAGTCTTACCTCAGGTTATGGACGCTTCAGGTTGTGCATTTTCGCGTTACGGACACGCCGGAACCGGTTACTTCCGGGTTTCAGCGCATGCGCAGACACAGTGCTGCGGGTTGAAAATGCTGTGGGTTGCAAATGTGCCTTCCGCATGGATCACGTTTGCAACCCGAGCATCCACTGTACTTTAAATTGTAAAACAGAAAATCTAATAAAATTTATATACAAAAAGAAGAACAGAATGCTCTTCACATGCCCACCTTGTTGTCCCCCCAGGAGCAGCTGCTTACGCAGGACTTCAGCAAGTTCCAGCCGCTGAAGTTGAAGCTGCTGGACACGGTGGACGACATGCTGGCCAACGACATCGCTCGCCTGATGGTGATGGTGCGGCAGGAGGAGGCTCAGATGCCCACGCAGGTGGTGAAGGGCGGGGCCTTCGAGGGCACCATGAACGGGCCCTTCGGCCACGGCTACGGCGAGGGGGCGGGCGAGGGCATCGACGACCTGGAGTGGGTGGTGAGCAAGGACAAGCCCACGTACGACGAGATCTTCTACACCCTCTCGCCCGTCAACGGCAAGATCACGGGCGCCAGCGCCAAGAAGGAGATGGTCAAGTCCAAGCTGCCCAACACTGTCCTGGGCAAGATCTGGAAGCTGGCGGACGTGGACAAGGACGGGCTTCTGGACGATGAGGAGTTTGCCCTCGCCAACCACCTCATCAAGGTCAAGCTGGAGGGGCACGAGCTGCCTGCCGAACTGCCCTCTCACCTGGTGCCGCCCTCCAAGCGCAGGCACGAATGATGCCACCTCCCTGTCGAGCGGGAGGGCCCCCCCGCCTCTTGACTCTGCCCAGCCCTTGGGTGGGCCGCCTGCCATCAGGAACTCGACTTTGAACTCCCCCGCCCCACGAGAACAAAAGACGCCACCCCAAACCCACAGATGATTTCGTTTTTTAAAGAAATGTTTTAATACATCTGCTATCTTTGAGGCAGTCGTTTTGTGTGGTGCTGGGGAGGGATCGCCTGTCAGTATCCTCTTCTCTAGACGAGAGCCTGCAGGGGTGGGTGCCAGGGGTGGTGCCAGTCCCAGCACCTGTCTGACGAGGGGCTCACCTGGGCTGAGGCCCACACCTTGGTGCTTTTAACTCCCGCAGGTGGCTTTCCCGGTCGACACTCGAGAGGGTGTCCATTAGTTCCTCGCACCCAGTGGTGTTTGGGTCCTGGTTCAGGGCCTCTGGATCGTTGTGGGGCCAGCCCCCACTTCTTGGGTGACGCCACCCAGCCTTGGCAACCCTAGGGTGACCTCCTCACTGCCCCCCCCCCACGCCATCACAGTCACTTTCTGAGAACATGCACCACCACCTGTTTCGACACCTCAGACTGACGCATCACTTCCTGCTTTGCCTAAGAGGTGGTTGTTGTTTTTTTGACATCACTTCCCCCTCCACCCACCCACCCTGTGCCTTTACAAAGTGGTGCTATAATGGGATTTAATGGGACCAGCTGCTCACATCCCGGTGGCAAAGGGTTAACGCTCCCCTTCCCCCCCCCCCCACGCCATGCAGGCACTGGGCAAGAAATTGATAGGGAGGTGATGGGGGGTGGCATTGAGTGGAAAGGGGGGGTTCTCCATATTGCACTGATATTCTGGCAGGGGTGGGCTCCACGGTTGGCATGAAGGTCTCCAGGCATGAGCTAGACCCTGCAGTCTGTTTGGCTCAGAAAATCCAGGACTTGTGCATGGGAAAGGATTTGAAGATTTGAAGGTTGTACGTTGTGTCTGAAGAGAAGGGAGGTTTATGATGGTCTTTGTTACCCTCCAGGCCTGCCAAGGATGGAAGGAGATATAGTTGGGGGTTGGCATTACAGCCTCCCCCCCACCCCCCCAAAAAATGACATCAACCTCTCTGTGTGTGTTTGGGTCGGAGGGATAAATGATTTCGCCCACCCTGCCCTCTGCCAGAAGGTTGAAGGAAGATGGGCCAGTTTCTTAACCCTGTAGATGGAACATGATTGGCTGAGTCTGCCCAGAGCTGCTTATTGGGATTAGATCCTGCTAAGACCTCGGAGGGGGGTCAAAAGTGCAGCTCGGTGTCAGAAGCAGAGGGAGCTGTTGAATGTTCCACCTGCATCCCTTGCATTAAAGTTGATTTTTGGAGATCTGCAGCTGCCTGTTCATTCCCCCCCCCCCCCAAAACACACACACACACACACTTTAGTATTTTAAAAGTTTAATAACCCTGTGCTCCTCCAGTGCCAACAAGACGGGCTGTCGTTGACTACACAGCAAAGCCAGAAACTTCAACCTGGATGAACCTGGAAAGGTGTAGTGCTTTCAGTGGGGAAGATTAGGGTTCAGTGCAAGTCCTTCTTAGCCTGAGGCTCCACAGGACACAGCTCCCTAGAGTTGGCATCTTGTCTGTCTCGGGGGACAGTAGAGGAGTGTGCCTTTGGGGGTGAAGTCAAACCACTGGAAGGTTGCAGCTCCTGCTAGGGCTGTAGAGACCGATATGGGAGAGACATGTTTCATTGCAGCCGGGGCAGATGAAGGCGTCCGGTTTTGCTGCTGCAGATGCACCAGGGTGTTTCTTCTCTTCTGCGTTCCTCCCAGCGGTCATTCCTCCTCTGGTCATTGTGGATGCACGACCCGGATGTCCGTCTCCAGGCACTGTGGTCGTCTGCAAGGGATTTCCATGTGGTGGGGTTTATGTAGCGAGCCGTCCTGTCCCCCTATGCATCCATGCCAACAATTGAATTCTGAGGGCAAGGAAGCTTGCATGTTAGGTATCAGGGTGTTGACAGGTGCAAATTATGTTTGTGCGTATTGCAAATGCAGAAAACTCCCGGCTCCGTTTCATTGAGGATTGTATGATATAAATAACAAGTCACCTGTCCGGTTCGTGGGTTTTTATCTCTGAAAAAGAGTGCTATTTCAGTTAATGTGATGGTTTTCCCTGTTGTCATGGAAATGTTGAAAGATATTCGGAATTTTCACCCTGAAAGTGAAGGTGGCCAAGAGAAAGCAAATAGAGGAAAGGTTTTCCTCCCTCTCTCATAGCACTAAAATATATGGCCCATCCCATGAAGTGAAATGTTGGAAGATTCAGGGCAGATAAAAGAAATTCCTTCTTTATGCAGCAAAGCGTTAACCTGTGGAACTCCCTGCCACAGGAGGCAGGGATGGCCACCATCTTGGATAGCTTTAAAAGAGGATTGGACATGTTCCTGGAAAGGAAAGGGCTATTGATGGCTACTAGCCAGGGTGGCTTCTGCTCTTGCCTCCATTGTTGGAGGCAGCAATGCTTTATGAAAACCATTTGCTGGAAACCGCAGGAGGGCTGAGGGCTCTTGTGCTCAGGTCCTGCTTGCAGGTTTCCCATAATAGGCATCTGGTTTGCAACTGTGAGAACAGGATTCTGGACTAGACGGGCCTGATCCTGCACGGTTCTCCCCATGTTCTTATTGCTAACTTGAGGTGACTCAAAAAGGTCAAGGCTAGGAATAGCCATTCATTAGCAGGTATTTCCCCCTTCCATCTTCAGCCAGAAGGAAGTGATTGGAAGTATCTGTTCCCAACAAACCACCAGTTGCTGTTCTAGCAAAATCAGGACAAACTGTAGTTGGAATCATAGATTTTTTTTTGGAAGGAATCCTGAGGATCATCTTCTAGCCGCGCAACTCCCTGCAATGCAGGAATATGCAGCCGACCCATACGGGGATCAAATTGGCAAACTTGGCGTTATCAGCACCATGTTCTAACCAACCGAGCTGTCCAGCTGATTAGTCGGTTTAAAATAGGATTGGCTTTGTGCCAGCCAGAACGGGAAACTGTGGTTTGGAGGTGGGTCGTTCAGACAAGCCGTATTTTAAAATAGTTTGTCGTGGTTTGCACAAAACGATTCTCATTTGAAAACAAAAGCGGGTACTTCTGCTCTTGTATAAAGTGGGAGATGAATTGATGTAGTCCCCCCCCCCCAAAAAAAAAACAGCTTAGGTGTTGCATCTAAGCACAGCCACTAAGTTAGATGTGGGGTGGAGGAGGGGGAGTTTTACACTGGTAGCTCTCAAAAGGAGGAGCAGGCCAGGGAAAATGGGGGGGGGGGGGGGCCTAGACACTGGAGACAGTGTGCTGGGAAAAGTGACGCTGGCTGCCGAGAGAGAGAGAGAGAGAGAGAGAGAGAGAGAGAGAGAGAGAGAGAGAGACGGAAGTCTCTCTTGTGCCCTTAAAGGACTTTATGATTGGAAGCTGGTCTGATTCCCGTCTGGTGCAGTCACCCCCAGGAATGCCGGTGTGCGGCTCGATGAGGCATTCCTTCCCATCCCCATTTAGAAAAGGGTTTCCTGCAGTCCAAGCATTCCAGCTTATCTTTGCCCTGGGCTCATGCCAACATTCTTGCTTACAGCTGGTCCCAGGGGCCAAGAAGCAGCCCGGAGCAAGCGAGGAGGGGTGGGTGGGTGGGTGGAGACCCGCAAGGCCCAGTCTCTGGGCCTGCAGAGCAGCCGGCTCTTGTCTGTAATGCCACAATAGCTTCGAAGGGGCTGGCTAGGCAGGTGGGGGCCATGGCAGCTGGAAGATTCCTCCTCCATGAAGCCTTGATCCGTCCCTGCCCCAGGATCACAGCTGAGCAGCGAGGGGGCACTTTCTTGGCTGGCAGTGTGTGTGTGTGTGTGTGTGTGTGTGTGTGTGTGTGTGTGTGTGTGTGTGTGTGTCTGGTGCCACCGCCCAGCCCTCACCAAAGCCAAGTGCTCTGTGACAGGCAATCGGGGGGGGGGGGGCAGAGGGGATTCCAGTTGCAGTCAGGTGTGGGTGCAGTTTTTCAGAGCCGTAGCTACAGGGGGACTAGCCATGTTTTTTGCCCCGGGTGAAACCTCCAGAGGGGTGCCATTGAGGCTCCCAGCCTGTGACTTTTGTGTGTACGCAAATGCGTGTGGAGATGAGCGCCAAACTGGGTCTTTGACCCAAGTCAAAATCAGCCTCGTTTCCCCCCTGCAGTTTTTTTTGGACTTGAGAGTTTCAGGCATGCAATAATCTGTTCTGGGCACCACCATCTCTCCCCCGCCCTCTTCTTCACTTTCTTCTTCACCCAAAAGTTTGAGCCAGACCTAGATGTTCAAATTATTTCCTCGAAGGAACCAGAGTTCTCTTCCTATTTCCAGTGAGTTCCTTTTTTAGGAAGTGCCAGAGCGCTCTTCCTGTTTTATCCCCGCAACTCTGCAAAGTTGGGTGGACAGCCAGTGGCAACTTATCTCTCCCATTTGATCAACCTGAATCAGCGCAGGGTGTACATGCCGGCAAGACTGAATGTATTACTTTCAGCAATACTACAGGGGAGATTTCAGAAAATACCATTTGCGCAGAGACTATGACCCTGTGGACAGAGACAAATAGAATCAGTTGTGCACTGTGCTTTTTTTTCTTTAAAAAATGTTTAGGGGTACTCTCATTTTGACTTGAGGAAATCACCATTTTATAGTTCAAATTGGGGGAAAAAATACAGTAAATGGAGAAAAGTACAAAGATTCACACAAAAAATTAGGGGTATGCGTCCCCCCCAGAAAAAAGCACTTTGTTCTTTTGCCCCTGGTATCAAACAATTTGATCTAAGTTCATTAATCAGTTGGTTGTTAGCAGGGAGTAGCATTCAGATGAATGCAAGGTAGCCTTCCTTATGTTTACTCAGGATGGGGCTAAGATGGAGATAGTAGCCAGGTTTCTGCAACACATGATGAAGATTCGTGAACGTTTTTGCTGAGTGATTTTATTGTACTGGACCTTATTGGAGCCTTGTATATACGCCAATAAAGGTTTTGAGAATTTGAAATATAGCTGGGGTCAGATTGTGCCTGGCTCCTTCTGCGTGCCAAGCAGCTTCCCTGCCACTGAGCCGTAGCCTCCCCTGTGAAGCCTGGGATCAGGCGAGAGAGGGCAGCAAGAATAGGGCTGGGGCTTAAGAGGAAGAAGCTAGCAGTGCTATGGGAGGGGCTTCTTTTGGCTGCTCTCACCTCTTAAAAAGCAAAAAGATTCCTTCCTGTATTCCAAGGATAAGTCTGTTCCCTGCAGAGAGAATAATCCTGTGGACGCTTATCTCTTTTTCCCTAAAGGTCACATCATCTCACAGGCCATCTTGAGCACCTGGCAGTATTCTTGAGCCCATCATCTCCTGCCCTGTTTGGAGCAGAGTCCAAGGAAAGAAACTCACAAGAGTCCAAGTCCTGCTTCCTAGCAGTGTGTGTGAGAGAGATAGAGAGTCTTGCTTGCAGGAGCAGAGGTGGGGCACACTTGCAATCTGGGCATGCGCACCCATTTTTGTGGGTGCCTACCAAGGGGAAGCATGAGGCTGCTGCCCTCTGCTGGCTGAAGTCGCTGTTTGCATGTCTAAACATAGAACCATCAAACTGCAGAGTTGGAATCGTAGAGTTGGAAAGGGAACCCCAGCGGTCATCTAGTCCAACCCCCTGGAATGCAGGTATCGCAGCTCAGTGATTCCAGTTCCAGACTGGAGGGGTGTGACTTCATCCAAAGCAGGGTACTTGTGTTGAGACAAACTTCCTCAGTAAAGATAGGAGTGAGGGGTGGTATGGCTGGGTCAGGGTGCTTTGGAATTTAGCCACTCCCAGTCAGTAACCCCTGGGAGGTCAGGGATGCTGTCTGCATAGCCACATTGGGAATACTTTGTACAGTTCTGGTCTCTCAACCTCAGAAAGGATGTTGCAGAGTTGGAAAATGTTCAGAAAAGGGAAACTTAAAATGATCAAGGGGGTGTAGCAAATCCCCTGTGAGGAGGCTTGCAGCATTTCGGATTTTTTAGTTCGGATTCAGGAATCAGCAAACTTTTTCAGCAGGGGGCCAGTCCACTGTCCCCCAGACCTTGTGGGGGGCCGGACTATATTTTGGAAAAAAATGAACGAATTCCTATGCTCCACAAATAACCCAGAGATGCGTTTTAAATAAAAGGACTAATAATAATAATAATAATAATAATAATAATAATAATAATAATAATAATAATAAATAAATGAAAATTTATATCCTGCCCTCCCCAGCTCAGAGCAGCTAACAACAATAAAAGTAACACAGCATTCTAAAATCAATTCATTTTAAAATCAATTCAAAATCAAATTAATGGCAACCATTGGGCTGGTGTAAAAACATGCTGATTCCCGCACCGTCCACGGGCCAGATTTAGAAGGCGATTGGGCCGGATCTGGCCTCCAGGCCTTAGTTTGCCTACCCATGCTCTAAGGGCCTTTTGTGGCAAGTGGGTGCAGAACCGTCTGGAGGTAGCTGTGTTTGTTCTACTCCCCAAGTGTGAGTATTAACTATTGTTGCTGTTTTTCCCAGCAGAGGGCAGTGCAGCTTCATGCAAGCTGGAAATCTCCCCCCCCCCCCCGCCCCCCGCATAGGACTTTTGGATTGGGCATGTAGACAGGCGCAGGGCAAGGGGGTCAGGTTGATGATTCCGCAGCTGGAAGAGGAGGCAGCACAGCGGCAGTGGTGCTAATTTATGAAACTTGCAGTCCCCCGGTGCTTAAATGTCTTTGGAAAGGGAATTAGATGGAACTATCAGGGATGCGGGTGGCGCCGTGGGTTAAACCACAGAGCCTAGAGCTTGCCGATCAGAAGGTCGGCAGTTCGAATCCCCGCAACGGGGGGAGGGGGGTTTGAAAGCACGTCAAAGTGCAAGTAGATAAATAGGTACCGCTCCGGCGGGAAGGTAAACGGTGTTTCCGTGCGCTGCTCTGGTTCGCCAGAAGCGGCTTAGTCGTGCTGGCCACATGACCCGGAAGCTGTACGCCGGCTCCCTCGGCCAATAAAGCGAGATGAGTGCCACAACCCCAGAGTCGGCCACGACTGGACCTAATGGTCAGGGGTCCCTTTACCTTTAAGCAGGCATAAGCAGTCCATGGCTATTAGTCATGGTGGTTATATGCGACTCCAAGGCTTAGGGAGGCAACCCAGTGCCATCTGCTGTCAAAAACAAAACAAAACTGGAGGTGACACCTAGATGCAGTTTCTGAATGCCTAGTGCAGATGGCTGATCAGTCTCCATATGCTGCCTTATTGAGCTATGATTTGGAATGAGATAAGCAGGGCACCTGCTTTGCACGCAGGGAGGTCCCAGGTATCTCCAGGTAAAAAGATCAGGTAACTGGTGATGGGGAAACCTTTCTCCAGAGGGAGACCCTGGAGAGTTGCTGCCAGGCAGAGTGAGCAATGCTGGTCCAGACTGTATTTGCAGCCCTGTGGGACAGGTGCTCTCAGGGCTGCTCTTTGCAAGGGGGGGAGAGTTGGTGGCCAACAGGCATCCCTCCAGTGCAGGGCCGGTGCAGCCATCTCTGCCTCGGGCGGCAAGACCCACAGGGGCAGCAGAGCCCTATATAGATTTTCATTCCCTCCTTGTTCCCCTTCCTCCCAGGTGGGGATGGAGGTACCATTTTGTGCACCAAAGGGACACGGGTGGGAAAGTCAGTGGTTCGAATCCGCACGACGGGGTGAGCTCCCGTTGCTCTGTCCCAGCTTCTGCCAACCTGGCAGTTTGAAAGCTCACCAGTGCGAGTAGATAAATAGGTACTGCTCCGGCGGGAAGGTAAACAGTGTTTCTGTGTGCTCTGGCTTCCGTCTCAGTGTTTCCGTTGCACCAGAAGCAGTTTAGTCATGCTGGCCACATGACCCAGAAAGCTGTGGACAAACACTGGCTCCCTCAGCCTGAAACGAGATAAGTGCCGCACCTCATAGTCGCCTTTGACTGGACTTAATCGTCCAGAGGTCCTTTACCTTTCCCCTTTTTTGCCATTTTATGATTTCCATTAGGTGCCAAAATGACAGTGGCCCGTGATGAACACCTCAGGTGATCTAATAGGAGGGTTGGACCTGACATTCTGTCCCTGCCACCATTACCCTTCCCTCTCAGTTTTAACCCTGTGGGGGGGGGGGAAGCATAGAATCATAGGATTGTAGAGTTGGGAGTCCCAGGGTCATCTAGTCCAACCCCCTGCAATGCAGGAATGTTATTTGTTTACTATTCAAATCTTTTGCGACTGATTCAGTTGGAATTAGAGGGAAGGGTCACATCTGGCATCCCACCTCACCAGCTATGCATGCAGATGGTCCCGAGAGCTTAACCATAGGGATGGAACTGGGAGCATAAGGTTCTTAATTTCAGGGTCGTGGGTTCGAGCCCCACGTTGGGCAAAAGATTCCTGCGTGGCAGGAGCTAGACAAGGTGCCCCTCGTGACCCTTCCCAACTCTAGGATAGGAGCCTCGCTGCTCCATGGTCCGGCATCCTGTCTTCACGGTGAGCCCTCCGTGGCGTCTCCGCATTGGGCTGGGAAAGAGCCCACACCTGCAAGCCCGGCGATGCGCTGCTGCCAGCCCGTGCCGGCAACATAGAGTAACCGCAGGGGCGCGTCTGGGGCATCGGCGCCCGGGAGGAGGGTGGCGCTGGTCCCTGCGGGCGCTCCCGCTCCGGCGGCGCCCTCGCCCTCCTCCTCCTCCTCCCGCTCCCAGCTGGGCCAGGTGTCGGGTTGCGCCCATCCCACCAGCATCGGGGCGGGGCGCTCCTCTGGCTGCTCCAGCGTCGGCGGCGGCGGCATTGCTGGCCGGGCTCCCGCGGCGTCCTCGCCTGTCCCGCTCCAGCTCCGCGGCGGCGATCATGTGCAGCCCGGTGGAGCGGCGCCTGGCCGGGCTGCGGGAGGCGCTGCTGGGCGAAGGGGCGGCGGCCGAGCCGGGGCTGGAGGCGCTGCTGGACCTGCTGCTCTGCGTCCACCAGGAGTGCAGCGGCGCCCCCCTGCGGCGGGAGAAGAACGTGCAGCGCTTCCTGGACTGGGGTGAGTGGGCAGCGGCAGGACTCTGGGACGGAGGGTTCCTGGGCGCGTGCAGAGCGCCTATCCGGCGCGACGGGGGCTTGCGGGGCCGGGGCCAGTCAGTTCCTCGGAGTTAAGACTTCTCCCAGGTGGAAAGCAAGGAGCTTGTTTAGCGAGGCGGAGAGGAAGGTCTGGGGTTGAGTTCTGAAGCATGTAAAGTAGTAACATAAAATACCAGAAGAGGTGAAGGGGGGGCGCGGTTCATGAAGGCGGTCTAGTCCTACCCGCTTTTTGGCTGGCACGTGTCCAACAGGTGCCTCTGCTTGAAGATCTCCAGCCAGGGACAGCCCCACCACCATCCACCCCCGGCCAGGCCATTGGCTCCCTTGGTGAACCCCTCTTGCTGTCAAGAAGTTTCTCCAAAATCTGGTGCCTTGGATCTTAGGCTTGGATCAAGGCTTTCTGGGACAGCAGAGATTTACTACCTAGATGCATTCCTAGTATGCACATGGCTTCCCCTCTCTCAAAGGAATTCTGGGAACTGTAGTTTTCTGTGGTTCCATGGCGCCTGTATCTCTGTGAGGGGGGAGCCGCAGTTCCCAGGATTATCTGGGGGAAGGCATGTGTTTTAAGTGGGCCTTAAATGTATGTTGTACATCTGCCACTGTGCCCAGTGCTTATCTGACACTCATTCGAGTATCTGAATTGCAGAGGTATCACAACCTGCAAACCCGCCCCAATTAAACACACCATGTTTTGTTCAGCTTTACTACCTGGGGCTCGTTTTCTATACCCCTGACCATCTTCACTGCCGCTCTCTGGACCTGCTCCAATTTGTCTACATACTGCTGTAGAATGGGTACTTCTCTTTAAGCATGTGCAGAGTGCCTCCCTCCCACTGATTCAACCTGCGGGATTCAGAGAGTAAAAACACCCACAGACATCACTACCACGAGGGAGTGAGAGCTACTGAAGGGGACCACCCAAGCCCTCTTCTTTCACCCACTATAGACTAGGGGCCGTCAGCGGGGCTTCTCCCCAGATGTTTTGGATTTTTAACTCCCATCTGCTCCAGAATCCAGTATGGCCAATGGTCAGGGGTGATGGGAGTTGTAGCGTACAACATCTGGAGAGGGTACCCAGCCTTTGCTGTTGACCATCATGGCTGTGGGAATAAGGAAACTGGTTGCTTGGGGTGAGTGGTGGACAAACCGGACTGATGCTTATCGCAAGAATGGCAAAGCTTCCTTAGCTACGCAGAACTCATCAACATGGGAACCCAGTTTATACTGAATCAGACCATTGGCTCTAGCTAGCTCAGTGCAGTCTACACGGATTGGCAGCAGCTATCCATTACTGCTCCCAACCCTACTTGGAGATGCCAGGAATTGAATCTGGGAGAAACCTCTGAGCTTGATTTTGGTGTGTGTGTATCTAGAATGGAACAGGTGAAGCCTCCTTTTGGCTAGTTTCCCTGCTAGGGTTGGCCTGCCCCACCTCCACAAAAACCCACAAGTTATCCTCCCTGCTTGGGACCACCCACAGTCATGCCCCACGGAGGGCATAGTAGGAAATGAATGGACCGGCTGTGCCCTTGCGTCACAGAGAGGGGAACTGAGTCATGGAGCAGCGTGGCGATGTCACACGCCTCGAGTGATGCGCTGAGAATGTAGCCAAGCCAGAAAGGGACCTTCCTATCTCTTGAGGTGCCAGCCTTTGGTGGCTTCTCTATCACAGTCAGGGGCTTATTCCTGCATTGCAGAGGGTTCTGCTGGATGATCCTTCAGGTCCCTTCCAGCACCATGATTCTATGGCTTGTTAAAGGACGGCAAAGTCACGGCAGGGCAAATGCCAGCCATGCCACCTGTGGGCTTTGCATCCTGTCTCTTGCTCGTAAGAAGGACCTTGGTATCAGGTCCAGGGGTGGAAATTTAATCTCTCTGAAACAGCAGGACTCTGTGGTGGGTTTAGGGACATCAGGACCCTTTCATGCCAGGTTAGAATATTTGCTGCTGTGACTGACAGCCTTTCTCTGGGGCATCTAAGGCAAGGAAGGCTCTTTCCCACCTCCAGTTTCTTTAACACATTCGCACACTCAGGATTTGCATTATTGCCCAGGTTGGGGTGTGGAACCATCAATGTAATGGGCATTCTTTGCTGTGCTGATAGGGGTTGTGGTCCGAAACATCTGAGGGCACCAGGTTGCTGAAGGCTGTGTGGTTTTGCTTGATCCTGGGAGATCCTCTTCACTTCCTCCTCTCATCAACATCCGCGGTGTGTGTGTGTTATTCAGCAGTTTATTCCTAACTTCTGAGCATAAAAAGGATAAGCACACCTGCTTTCCACCACTACCAAGAAGGCCCTCTGTAACTTCACTTCTCGCAGTGAGGGAACTGCCAGGAGGCCCTTGGAGCCAGGCCTTGGAGCTCAGACACAACTCTGGGGGTGTTTCTCTGCTCTATGATACAGCCCTCCTGGATACTTCTGACTTCTGTTTCATTCAGAATAGTGAGGGTGCCCTGCTTTCCTGCTTCAAAGCAGTCAGGGCAGCTTGGAACAATGGTGTTTGAAAACAAAAAATAAAAACCTGAAACAGAATTTAACCTAACGGCAGCAAAGGAGGCCGATGCAACTGTCCGAGAAACCACGAGTGTGGTGTTAAGTCGGCGCCTAAAGGCAGGGCCAGCCCAAGACATTTTGCCGCCTGAGGCAAAGGGCCGGATGGTGCCCCTCCTTCCAGAAGCGAACCAGAACACCATTTTGCTTCAACAGTGGTGACAGGACAACCACCTCCACAGTCCCTGAAGGCAGCAGGCTAATTGCTAGATGGTGGGTGAGCGCCTTGCTTTGCTTTCCATCGCTTTGCTGCTGCCACCTCCCACAACCTCGCTTTGCCTAATAGTAGGGCTGGAGCTGCCTAAAGGATGACAAACTTGGCAAGGGAGAGGGATTTCTGACGAGAGAGTCCCATAAACCGTGGTGCCAACAGACAGACTGCCTTGTCCCACTTGCCACCCTGACAGCCTCTAAAGGTGTGCCCGGGGGGGGGGATTGGGGCCACCAATAATCTGAAGGTCCTGGGCAGGTTCATATGGGAGAAGACACCCCTTTAGGTAACTTGGTCCCTAAAGTTCTGCAGCTGAATCCACCCCTTTGAGTTGCACCCAGCAACAGCCTGGAGGCCAGTTGAGATCTCCGAATGCCAGCTGCTTCTGCTGAGGCTGGCAAGCCTTGGTTAACCGCACAGCTGTCTTGTAGCACCTGTTCCTACTGAGGTAAGAGCCAGGATGCAACAAGCAGATGGGCTCCTCTTCAGAGTGGAGCATTTACCCCTCCCTCAGCATCATTTGTTAAGGACACAGGAGGCTGCCTTAGACTGAATGAGATCCAGGCCCTCACACTGGGAAGTGGAACTTCTGAGCACCATAAGCAGAGGTTAGAGAGGGCTTGCCCCATAGCTGGCGAAGTGAAGGCCTGGGGAAAAAACTGGG
Source organism: Podarcis muralis (assembly GCF_964188315.1). NCBI lineage: Eukaryota > Metazoa > Chordata > Lepidosauria > Squamata > Lacertidae > Podarcis > Podarcis muralis. The sequence continues at coordinate 15,566,390 of NC_135670.1, read as the reverse complement.
GTTTTTTGGGGGGGGGGTGACAGTTCCTGCCCTCCCATGTTTCTTGTTTTCCCCCTGAGCCTTCACATCTTTAAACCACACCACCAAATACTGCTTACACCAGTTTGTACTGTTCTGACTGGCAGCAGCTCTCTAAGGTCTCCCATAGAGTGAGAGGTTTTTCCTATTAGAGTCATACCTCGGGTTGCGAACGTGATCCATGTGGGAGGCACGTTTGCAACCCAAAGCGCCGTGTCTGCTCATGCACATGACGTGATTTAGCGCTTCTGCGCATGCACATGACGTCATTTTGTGCTTCTGCTCATGTGTGAGCGCCAAAACCCGGAAGTAACCCATTCCGGTACTTCCGGGTTCGGCGCAGTCCGCAACCTGAAAATACGCAACCCGCAGCGTTTGTAACCCGAGGTATGACTGTATCCATTAACACTGGGTTTTAAAGTTGGAAAGAAACACACAGCCTGGAGACTTAGATGGGTCCTTTGTGCATTGGACCTAGGACGTTGGATTTTGGCTCCAGAAATGTGATATTTGCAGTGGCTGTGGACCAGAAACATTTCCCAACCCCATCAGTGTGCGTATGTGTTCAACCCCCCACCAAAAAAAAATAGCATTAGGCCCATCCCCATCCCCTTTTCCCAACCCCAATGCTGGCACAAAACAATCCCCTTTTGTGACGGTTACAAAACAGCTGAATTGTATTGTATCAGGAAATACAATTCTATCACATATAAGGACTTCAGAAGAGCTTGGTGAATTCCCCCAGGGACCACCCAGATGCCCATATGGGAAACCCACAAGAAAGCTCACAGCACAAGAGTCCTCTCCCTTCCTCTGTTTTCCAGCCAAGCATAGTGCCTTCAAAAGCGGAGGCAGAGCATGGCCATCATGGCTGGGAGCCTTTGATAGCTGGCTTCTCCTCCACGAATCTGTCCAATCCTCTCTTAAGGCTGTCCAAACTGGTGACAGTCACTGCCTCCTGCAGAAGCGAGTTCCACAGTTCTCTAATGATGCACTTTTCCCGCCCGGTCTTCTAGCTGGGACCCATGCTGTCTCCTAGTTCTGTGTTGCATGGGTTTTATTCACACATTTGTACACAGCCCTGGAATTTTGTGTTGAAGGGGCTGAAGACGAGAGAGAGCAGAAAGTCCCAGGTGTGACCACCTCCCCAGGTGTGATCCACCCCCCATCAGCATCTCCAGGTAGGGCAGGGAACAACTGCCTTTCTGAAATCCTGGAGAGAGAGAGCCTCTGCCAGCCTGTGTAGCTGACACTGAGCTAGCTGGGCAAATAGTCCATAAGGCAGCTTTCTATAATCCCTAGATAACCTCCCCCACTCCACCCCCCACTCCAAAATGGGTTAGTCCTGTTTTGAAGATAGTTCTTCTGTCCATGGTCCCATCTGAGTCTTAGTCAGCCCTGTGGGAGTCCCTCAGAGCAAGCAAGGCTGCTTATCTGGACCTTGCAATATTCAGAAATGCGGCTTGTAAATATCTGCATGACTTTGAAGTCTTCTATGAGCTGTTTGCCGGCCCGGCCCTATCATTAGACAAAGTAAGGCATGTTCCCCTGTTCCCCAGAGGCATTCCTCTCTCAGAGGACAGTGCTGGGTGGGAGTGCCCTTGTGGCCTGTCCCGGAGTGCCTAAAATTGCTGGTTGTCCTCCGGTGCAACAGAGGACAGGAACCCATTGCCAGCATGGAAGTAAGGTTCGTCTCCCAGTCCCGTTGCCTTGTGTGGGGCGCCATCTTGCCTTCCTCCAGGCAGCAAAATCCCTCAGGACCGCTCTGGCAATTGCAAACCATAAGGAAAACTGCTGGTGGCAGAGCAGTCTGGCTTCAGGCGGCCTCAGTCCTTACATGGGTGTCTGTTCTACCCTCTTTCTCACTCTGAAAGGGTGTGTGCAAAGGCTGTCCAGATTGTTACTTGCTGAACTCCATAGAAGAAGGCAGTTCAAGACAAAGAGGCCCATTGGACTATCTGATCAGGGCCAGCCCAAGTCCTTTTGCTGCCTGACGAAGGGCATAGTCTCCTCAATTGCACCTGGAACAGCAGGCTGTCTGAGGTGGGCTCAGGGCAGGCCATGTGGCATGCGAGCTCTATCCTGCAACACAGGGGTAATGGCCGGGGGTAGAGAGGATGCTCAGGAGGAAGGGCTGGGCGATGCTGATGCTGTCCTCAGTTGCCTCCTTCTGCCCAATGATAGCGCCGGCCCTGTATGAAGCTTCCTCCAAACAGCTTGAAGCCATTCTCCACGAACGCATATCCATACCCTCCAACATTTTCGGCACCTAAATCAGGATGCTCTATTTTTGGTTTCAAGCTCACACGAGAGCATGAAACTGAAGCCGCTCTGTTTTTTTTGTCCTGCGAGACCAACAAACGAGTGGCTTTCATTCCAGTGTTCTGGCACAACCCTGCTGACTCGCACCAGAGTGAGTGTCTTTTGGTCCGGCGCTTTTGGACCAACAAACGGGAAATTCTGGGATCCAAACAGAAGCCGGGATTGGATTCTGTGATTCAGGGATTTCCCGCTTTAAATGGGACAGTTGAGGGGTATGCATCTCACCTGAGAAAGCTTGCTTCCCTCTTCTGCCTTTTTGCAACTAGCCAGTCCCAGAGAATTGTGGGAAGGTCTGCAGCCCACGGATGACAGAGCACCTGCCATGTGTCAGAAGGCTCCGGGTTCAATCCCTGCTTGAGGCCCTGGAGACCTGCTGTCAGTCAGAGCAGGCAAGGGTGGGCTAAATGGGACAGTAGTTTGGCTGGCTATGAGGCAGGTGTTCTAAGCCTGCTAGTAATTATATGAGCATCAGTGTGGTGTTAGCGATGAGAGTGTTAGACTAGGAGCTGGGTCCAGGGTCACTGAGCAGTTTACAGTTCTTCAGGGTCTCTGCCACGACAAGGCAAGACTCCTCTTTGCAGATGCCATCAGAGATTGAACCCAAGACTTTCTGTGAGCCAACAGCGACAATGGCCCCTTCTCTCACTCATCTTCATTTCATTTCAGTTCACTTTTAATTTGTATACCGCCTTTCTATATTACTATACATGAGGCGATTGGTGCAAGGGCATAAGAAGAGATGCAAGTTCCGGCATTTCTTTTTCTAGAAAAAAATGCCCTGCATGATAAAACCATCACTTTAAAATAAACAACTTACACTGAATAAAGCAATCTTCAATAATCCATTAGAGTATAACAGTAAACAGTAAAATTAAATATCAGCAAACAATAATTAAACAGTTTACATGTAACAAGTACAATAAAGAATGACTAAACTATAAGCAGTGAAAATAACGGCAAGTCACAATGCATAAAATACCACAAAACCATGTAAATGGATCGAATTGAGAAACAAGGACACACAACTTATAAAATTATTATTTTTTAAATATCCCCAAACTCCTCCCTTCATTGTCAAGAGAGGAAGGAACCAGCAGATTGACAATGTAAAATCTGAAGGCTGTTTTTCCAGCTTCCCCGACAAGTGCTGAAGCCAGTCTGTACCCCCCTTGACATTGTCACAACTCCCAACTTTGCCAATGGTCAGGGATGCTGATGATGGGGGTACTAGTTCGGCAGCATCTGGGGGGGGGGCACAGGTTCCCCACTCCTGTACTAATAACAACTGTTATATTGAGGCTAATTCTGCAAGCAGTGGGGATGTGTAGGTCAAGGTGGTGGTCGGGACACTGCCTTTTTCTCGGCGCCTTGTTCCTAACCTCAGTATGTTTAGGGAATGGAGAGGTTGCAGCATTTGGGACTTTTCAGCTTAGGAAACAGGCAAGTAACGGGGGACACAACTGAAGTATACAGAATTGTGTGTGGCATGGAGAAAACGGACAGAGAGAAGTTTTTTCTCTCAGAACACAAGAGCTAGTGAGCATCCAATGTGGCTGAACATTGTTAGACCCAGGACAGATAAATGACCTTTTTCAGGCCATGCATAGTTAAACAATGGAACTCGCTCCCACAAGAAACAGTGAAGGCCTCAAACCTAGATGGTTTTAAAAGAGAATTGGACAAATTCATGGAGGAGAGAGGGCTATTGATGGCGACTGGCCATGATGGCTCTGCTCTGCCTCCACAGATGGAGGCAGCAATGCTTCTGAATACCAGTACAGTCATACCTCATGTTGCGAACGCAGCAGGTTACGTCCTTTCAGGTTGCGTCCTGCGGTGACCCGGAAGTACTGGAAAGGGTTACTTCTGGGTTTCGCCGCTCACGCATGCACAGACGTGGCGAATTGCTACCCGTGCATGCGCTGCCTTCCTTTCAGGTTGTGAACAGGGTTCCGGAACGGATCCTGTTCTCAACCAGAGGTACCACCTCTGTAGCTGGAAACCACCAGAGGGGGAGGAGGGCTCTTGTCTTGCTTGTAGGTTTCCCGGTTGCCCCCTGTGAGAACAGGACTAAGAGAGCCTTTTCCCCGATCCAGCAGGGCTCTTCTGTTCTCATTCTGAGAGCTTTTGGTGCAGGGGGCGGCCAGTGACCTGAGAGCACTCCAAAAGGTCTGCAACAAGCCATTGTGATCATCTTTAAAAGCCAGCTCTCCTTTGCCTTCCTGCATCCCCACTCCCCTCCGAAATGGGCTTTCGCTGCTGTCCGGTTGGTCGTGGAACTGCTCCGCAATGCTGCAGCTGTTCAGAGGGGGAACTGGCAGCCTCAGGATGTTGACAAGGAGGGGAGCTTCCTTGCAGGCAGGCAGGAAGAGAGGGAAACTTCATGCTGGGGCTTTTTGGGTAGTAGGAGGGGAAATGAAATGTTCCGGTGGCAAGAAATGAAGCCTTGGGAACTGTCTCTCTCAGATAGCAGTAGAAACACGTGGACCTCCAGTGAAGCTGAATGTTGGAAGATTCAGGACAGGCCCAAGAAAGTGCTTTTCCACGCAGCACATAGTTAAAACTATGGAACTCCCTCCCACTGGAGGCAGCGATGGCCACCAAGCTAGATGGCTTTAAAAGAGGACAAATTTGTGGAGGAGAGAGCTATCGATGGCTGCTCCACAGCTGGAGAACCAGAGGAGGGGAGAGGGCTCTTTGCTTGGGTCCTGTTTGTGAGTATCCCACAGGCATCTGGTTGGCCACAGTGAGAACAGGATGCTGGACTAGATGGGTCATGGGTCTGATCCAGCAGGGGTCTTCTTAGGCTCTTCTGCCAAGCAGGAAGGCCAGAGAGGTGTTTCGGCAACGTGTTGAATTTGCCCCATTGGAATGAACTTAGCAGCTCTCATAGGAGAAGGTGTTTCCTGTGGCTTCCTGCCCATAGCATGATTTAACTCAAAGGCAAGGAAGAAACCCAACCACCAGTACCGCCACCACCACCTTGGTCTTCCCCTATCTTAATAACTGGGGCCGCAGCCCCCACCCTGCACAGGGACCTCCCTCCTCTTTGCCTGCATGGATCCATCTCCTGCCAGGATAACCACTTGAGCGTTCCTTCTGAGCAAGATGTGATGTAACTCTCGCCACCCAACCCCTTTCCCCCTGTGGCTCCTTAACCACGTGAATTGCACTCCGCAACCAGACAGGACCTGTTCTTCAAGTCTGGGTGCTGGGTGGGTGTGTCCTTGATCTTGCAGCGTAGATATTTTTAATCTGGGACCCAAAGTGTGCTCCCTCGGTGACGGTGGTGGCTGTTTGGCAAGGGATGTGCATCCATTCCTGAGGTGGATGGAAGGAGCAGAGGGGTTGCCTGAGGACTTGGTGCAGAAACCAAGGAAGCTGACAGACCCTCAACCCTCCCATCTAGCTCAGTGTTTCCTACATTGACTGGTGGTGGTGGCGGCAGCTCTTGGGGAGTCTTGGCCCAACCCTCCTTGGAAACACCAAAGTTTGAGCCCTGGGCCCTTTTGCTTGCAAAGCATGCACTCTGCTCCTTCCCCATAAAGTTAAGCAAGCTGCTAGTCCTCATGGGGTTGGAATAAAGGGCAGGTTTTAACAGAACGCAGGAAGCCACCTTCTAGCAAGTCCGAGCGCTGCTCCAGGTGCACTGGCTCTCTGGGGTTCTGCAGGGGTCTTCCCCAGCCCTTCTGCATGCAGAGCTGGTGCTCCAACTCCTTCCTGGGGTCTGCGGAGACTTCCTGGTTGGCTGAAGTGACAGCCTGCCCCCTTCCTAGCTCAGCCTCTTGTGGGGGGGGGGGGAGGAATAGCTGCTTGTGCGCTACGAGCCAGTATCTATGCAACCTGGGCTGTCTATCCACAGAGCTGCCTGCCTGCCCCTCCCTTGGGATCTCCTTCCTGCCCCACCAATACTCCCTGAGTGGGTGTAAAAACCAGTGGCATTTCCCCTCTCCACCTGTGCGGCTGCTGCTGCTGCTGCTGTTTGGACTGGCTCATGATAGAGGGTGATGCATCATCAGAGGGGGGGGGGCAGGAGGAATACCAGAACTGTTTGTTGCTCCTGTCGTCAGGGCAACCTGGCCAGGTCTGGCAACCTGGTAGGTAGGTTTTGGATTCCAACCTGTCTGTCAGTCTTCAGGAGGGCTGTTTTTCTTATTTCAGACGGGAGGCTTTTTAAGGTAGCAGCAGCAGCAGCACACCTAGCCAAGGCCCCACAGAAGCCTCTCCCCCCACCCCACCCGCCTCCTTGTGCATGAAGGGTGCACATGCCTGAGGGTGGGTGTGCGCATGTTCACATTCTCTGCGCTGAAATAATCCATATTCTGCACTGGGAAAGGGTGGTTCGCATGGGTCAGCTGTTGGTCTCTTTGGCACAAGCTGGTCTGCTTCCACTATTTGTGGGTGCAAATGAAGAGGCATCAGCCACACACACACACACACACACACACACACACCGAATGCTTGCAGACATGCTCATCAACCTCTTCTGGCTCTTGAAATTCCACTAAGCACTCCCCTCCCTCCTCTGTGATAAGGCCTGAACCGCTTTTCTTTTCGGTGTTTTCTTGCACAGTGGCTGGCAGCAACTCTCAAGGGTTTCAGGTGAGTTTCTTTCCCAGCCCCCCTTGGAGCTGCCAGGTATTGAGCCTTCTATCTGAGTTTTGCCATGAGTCCAACTAGCAAGCTGCCTTATACCAGGTCCTCAAGCTCCCCATCTTCATATCTGACTGGCTATGGCTCCCCCCCACCCCCACCCAGGGTGGTCTCAGGCAGAGAGAGGGTCTTTCCCCTCACCTGCCACTACCTGCCCCTCTTTTTAAGGGATAGAACCTGGGACCAAATGCTCTGCTATCGAGAGATAGCCCTTCACCACTAAGCACACTCCTCCTGACAGGGTGAGATCCTGCATTTTCTGATAAATTTTATGAAAGGGGAGCCACCTTGTGGCAAGGCTCTCCTGGGATGTCCCAGCATCTGCTGTCCCCTTTCTTGGGGGCGGGGGGGGGGGGGAGCAGGCAGCTTGGCCTGGGAGCAGGCAAATGGGGCAGTGACCCATGGGAAGGGGCTGCCTCTCCTCTCTGGCGTGTGGGGTTCAGACCTGGCTCTTGTCCCCACCCTGCTCGCCTTGCGAGGAATGCGGTCCCGCTGGTTCCTCTGGGCGTGCCTAGGCCAGCGCCTGGTTTTCCACTGAGGAACTAAGACTGGAAACTCTTTGGGAGCAGAGGAACACCAGCGGAAGAATTTGCGAAGGAGGCCCTCTCCTCTGGGCCAAAAGAGGGCAGGCAACAGCTGCTGCTGCCGCTGCCACCATCGCCACACCTCCTCGCCTTGCCAAGGCACCAGCTCTCTACACCCCCTGCTCTCATTCAGAGGCTGTGGGTTCGTAAGGAGAGGTCTGCAGGATCAGGCCAGTGGCCCATCTAAGCTCAGACGCCAACCAGACACCTGCAAGAAACCGGAAAGCAGGATTCAAGCACAAGAGCCCTCTTCTCCCCTCCTGAGGTTCAAGCATTCAGAAGCACTGCTGCCTCGACTGAGCAGAGCCATCATGGCGTTTCACCATAGCAAACCCCTCTCCTCCATGTCCAGTCCTCTTTTAAAGCCCTATATCTTCCAACATTCCACTTTGTTGGATGTTCATGGGCTCGAGTGTCCTAAGAGAGGGATCAATGAGTTTCTCTAAACAGTGGTACCTCTGGTTAAGTACTTAATTCGTTCCGGAGGTCCCTTCTTAACCTGAAACTGTTCTTAACCTGTAGCACCACTTTAGCTAATGGGACCTCCTGCTGCCGCCGCGCCGCCGGAGCACGATTTCTGTTCTCATCCTGAAGCAAAGTTCTTAACCTGAAGCACTATTTCTGGGTTAGCGGAGTCTGTAACCTGAAGCGTATGTAACCTGAAGCGTATGTAACCCGAGGTACCACTGTACACTTTCTCCAAGCCATGCATCATTTTATCATCTCGCCTCTGACTCACCTTTTCTCCAAACTAAAAAGTCCCAAACGCTGTAACCTTCTTTTTCATAGGGGAGTTGCTTCTCCCACTTCATCATTTCGGTTGCCCTTTCTTTAATCTGTACCCATACTACAGAATCCTTTTTGCGGCAAAGTGGCCGAAACTGCACACTGCATACCCTTGTCCACGTGATTCTCTGAGAGGTCAGCTGACATCCACAGAGATAGAATCAAAGGCTCATCTGGACCAGGTTTTCCCCAACTTGGGTCTCCAGCTGTTTTTGACTACAACTCCCATCATCCCCAGCTGGCAGGCCAAGTGGTCAGGAATGATGGGAATTGTAGTCCAAAAACAGCTGGAGACCTAAGTTGGGGAAACCCTGATCTAGTTGGGGAAACCCCCTGTGTTATTTTCCAGTTGGTGGGTAGAATCATTTCAACCCAACATTGGTGCTGTGTTTCCTGAAACAAATGAAACAGGAATTCCTCTCCAGCTACTTTCACAACTGCAATTCAGCCCCATCTCTTCTGATAATAAATTTATGTTCTGGAAGAAGCCAGCTTTCCTCCACCAGATCATGTGACAGGGCTAATAAAGACGATCAGCAGAAGGACCAGAATGACTGGATGCGCCAGGTGCCACTGGAGGCGAAATTCATTAGAGGGAAGAAGCTCGTTAGTGAAGTTGTGCCAAATTGCAAGCAGAGAACGAGAAGGATCTCGAGGTGTTTTAAGTACATTTACTGTGATTTATCTGCAGTCTTCTCAACGGGCCACCCTGTAACGAAATTCTCCAGGCTGCTCGCGAGAAGGGGATTTAATTAAAACAGGTTGAATTGAAACGAGGGTATGATTTTTAATGCATTTTTAACATACCGTGCCAGTTCAGGTTCACCAAGGACAGAGAACTTCAGCCCCCTGAAAACGACACAAACACATAATTCCCATTCCCCAGGGAAAACGCTGACTGCCGGACCTTGTCCAAACTTACGGAATATTAGAATTGTAGAGTTGGAAGGGCACCCAAAGGCCATCCAGTCCACCCCTCTGCAATGCATCACAACTAAAGACTTAATAATAATAATAATAATAATAATAATAATAATAATAATAATAATAATTTATTAATAGGGACGCGGGTGGCGCTGTGGGTAAAAGCCTCAGCGCCTAGGGCTTGCCGATCGAAAGGTCGGCAGTTCGAATCCCCGCGGCGGGGTGCGCTCCCGTCGTTCGGTCCCAGCGCCTGCCAACCTAGCAGTTCGAAAGCACCCCCGGGTGCAAGTAGATAAATAGGGACCGCTTACTGGCGGGAAGGTAAACGGCGTTCCGTGTGCTGCGCTGGCTCGCCAGAGCAGCGATGTCACGCTGGCCACGTGACCCGGAAGTGTCTGCGCACAGCGCTGGCTCCCGGCCTATATAGTGAGATGAGCGCACAACCCTAGAGTCTGGGAAGACTGGCCCGTATGGGCAGGGGCACCTTTACCTTTACCTTTTTAATTTATTTATATCCCGCCCTCCCCAGCCGAAGCCGGGCTCAGAGCGGCCAACAACAACAAAAGCAACCCAATTCACATAAAAGCTTAAGAGCTTAACATCAGCCCTGCTGGATCAGACCAAAGGGCTCCCATCTAGCCTAGTATCCTGTGCACGCAGAGATGCCCCCATGGGACCTCCTTACTGGAGATTCCCAGTGGGATGCATAATTCAGATGCATCCTGAGTTAATTGGAGCTGGGCATCCACCTTCCTCTGTGCATGCCTCTCCGAAAAGGAGAGCTAGTGGTTAGGGCTGAGCAACCAGACATCGTTATGCTACAACACTCATCAGCCATGCTGGCTGCTCCAACTGCATCTGGAAAGCAACAGGCCTGGATGAGAGCCAGGACTCCTGGGTCTCTCCTCCACAGGGTGCAGCCAGGGAGCCAGGCTCAGCAAATCCAGAAATTCTGCATGCAAGCAGCATCTTTGGGTACGGTGCTTGCCCAGTGGGCATTTTCCTGTCAAGGATTGGGGAGAGCTGCCTGCCTGTGTTTGAGACGCTTGTGCCCAAGCTTGCTGCTGCCCGCCTGCCCACCTCTCTTCCCTGTCCCTACAGCATAGGAGTGGGCCTTAGGAGTGCAGAGTTTCCAGTTATTGTAGAATTGGAAAAGATTCACCTGGTACGCAGGCTAAGACCCTACCTGCCCGCGGACTGTCTCGCCAGAGTGGTGCATGCTCTGGTTATCTCCCGCTTGGACTACTGCAATGCGCTCTACGTGGGGCTACCTTTGAAGGTGACCCGGAAACTGCAATTAATCCAGAATGCGGCAGCTAGACTGGTGGCTGGGAGCGGCCGCCGGGACCACATAACACCGGTTCTGAGAGATCTGCATTAGCTCCCAGTACGTTTCCGAGCACAATTCAAAGTGTTGGTGCTGACCTTTAAAGCCCTAAACAGACTCGGCCCACTATACCTGAAGGAGCGTCTCCCCCCCCCCCATCGTTCAGCCCAGACACTGAGATCCAGCGCTGAGGGCCTTCTGGCGGTTCCCTCATTGTGAGAACTGAGGTTACAGGGAACCAGACAGAGGGCCTTCTCGGTAGTGGCGCCCGCCCTGTGGAACACCCTGCCTTCAGATGTGAAGGAAATAAGTAGCTATCCTATCTTTAAAAGACATCTGAAGGCAGCCCTGTTCAGGGAACTTTTTAATATTTAATGCTGTATTGTTTTTAACACTTGATTGGGAGCCGCCCAGAGTGGCTGGGGAAACTCAGCCAGATGGGCGGGGTATAAATAATTTATTATTATTATTATTATTATTATTATTATTATTATCATCATCATCATCATCATCATCATCATTCAGAAAAGGGCAACCAAAATGATAGCAGGCTTGGAGTGGCTCCCCTATGAGGAAAGGTTGCAGTGTTTTAGTTTAGAGAAAAGGCGAGTAAGAGGCGAGATGGTAGAAATTTAGAAAACGATGCATGGCATGGAGAAAATGGACGAAGAAAACTTTTCCTCCCTTTCTCCTAACACTAAAAGTCGTGGACGTCCAGTGAAGCCAAATATTTGAAGATTCAGGACTGGTAAAAGTGGGGCTGCCCTTGACCCAGAGACTCCAGTGAGTGCAGAATGCCGCGGTGAGGCTCCTTACGGGGTCCTTGCCGCGGGATCACATTCATCCAGTGCTTTACCAACTGCACTGGCTCCCGGAGGAGTACAGGGTCAGGTTTAAGGTGCTGGTTTTGACCTTTAAAGCCCTATGTGGCCTAGGACCCACATACCTACGGGACTGCCTCTCCTGGTATGCCCCACGGAGGACCTTAAGGTCCACAAATGACAACATTTTGGAGGTCCCAGGTCGCAAGGTGGTTAGATTGGTCTCAGCTAGGGCCAGGGCCTTTTCAGTACTGGCCCCGACTTGGTGGAACGCTCTGTCACAAGAGACTAGGGCCCTGCAGGACATGACATCTTTCCGCAGGGCCTGCAAGATAGAGCTGTTCCGCCTGGCCTTTGGTTTGGACTCAGTCTGACCTTTATGTTGCCCTCACCTTATGGTCTTTATCTATTAGCTACTTTTAAAATGAGGCTGCATTTTAAATTGCTTTTTAATCTGTATTTTAAATTGGGGTCGTCCCCCCCATTATGTTTTTACAGTGATTTTATTGATGTTAGCCACCCTGAGCCCGGCTCTGGCCAGGGAGGGTGGGGTATAAATAAATAAATTATTATTATTATTATTATTATTATTATTATTATTATTATTATTAAACTACGGAACTCACTGCCACTGGAGGCAGTGCTGGCCACCAACCTGGGTGGCTTTAAAAAAGGATGGGGCAAAATCCCTGCAGGAGGAAAAGGCTATCACTGACTTCTGGCCACAATGGCTATGCTCTGACTCTTCTGAAGACCAGTTACTAAAAACTACAGGAGAGGAGAGGGCTTTGTGCTTGAATCCTGCTTGCATCTAGTTGGCCCCTGTGAGAACAGGAGCCTGGACTGGGTGGGCCACTGGCCTGACCCAGCAGCCTCTCCTTAGGTTTTCTTCTCACCCAGCAAAACCCTGCAAATGTTGTTGCTTTTGAGAGACAGAGAGAAAGAGATCCCTTAATGAAATTGGCAGCGCCTGTCACCTTCTACCTGTTCCAAGCCTGAGGCAGATTGTACAGGTTGATTAATTTTATGTACGGGAAAAGGAGTGTGCTGGGCTTATTTTGGCCAGCAAACTTGCCTGCTTTCGGGACCTGGAGTTAGCTTCCCGCATTGCCAAATGACGGCTGAAATACAGTGCCTCTGAGGTTGAGCAGAGTGCAGTCCCGCCATTAAGATCATCCCAACTTTCCCCCATACCTCTGGAATAAGGGACCAAAGGTCCAATGTTCACATAGCCATAGCACATCTCCTGTTTTCTATAAGTTAGGCGCTGGAGGGAAGGGGAGGTTTTTCTGTTAATCATGCACCTCAAGGCTTGGGCAATTCATCAGCTCTTAAGTAGCCTCCTGCTTAATGTCCTCCTGCCAAGAGACCTGGTCGCCTGGGGGGCGAGGTGGGCCTGTGGCTCCCTAGATGTTGCTGGACTCCCAGTTCCCATCAGCCGCAGCCTGCCAAGGCAATTGTCAAGGGAGATGGGAGTTCAACAATATCTGGAAATTCAGAGGCTCCTCACCCCTGCTGTACATAAGAGAAGAGCCTGCTGGATCAGGCCACAGAATCAGGCCACAATCCAGTCCAGCCTCCTGTTCTCACAGCGGCCAAACAGGTGCCCATGATGGGAAACCCACAAGCAGGATTTGTGTCCTGTAGGCGACAGAAGTTTCTATAGTGCCTGCTGTGCACCTCTGACGGAAGCAGTATACTGGGGAAGGTGGTTTAGTGTGTTCCAGTGTGACTTCTCCTTCCCAGAATGGTTGGGTGTGCAAATTCTGCACCGAGACCAGTTGGTTGTTGCAATGCACAGGAGCTTTAGAGCCTTCCATGAATCGGCTTGTTCTGGATAGGGGAAAGAGAGAGTCTCCAAACCTAACCCCTGGACCCCCGGTTTTGCTGTCTTCGCTCTGCAGCAATACTTGTTCTGCTTAAAGGGAGAACTGCTTCCCCACCCTGTCCCAAAGCTGAGGCTCCAGATCTGGGCCTGACCCTGCATTTCATGCTTGGAGCGCAGGAGGCTGGCGGTGCTCCAGCCCTGCTCCGACGCTCCTTCTCCCAGCTAGTCGCTCTGCCTCCTTCCTTCTCAGAGATGCCTCGGCGGCCCATACAGGAAGAGACAGGTGCCACCGCGTGCGTAAGGCTGCCAAGGGTGGCATGATGGGGCATGCAGGCATAGGGCCCCACCCCGGGCACCGAAAGGGGCAGGTGAGCAAGTTGGATCACAGCGGCTTTTCACGCCACAGGCAGAGCTTAGCAGCCTCTCTCGGAGTGTTCCTAACAGGGAAAGAGTGTGACGAGCAGGGATTCAGCTTTGGTAGGGGTGATACCTAGTGGTTAGAGCAGGCATGGCCACACTTGGCCCTCCAGCTGTTTTGGGACTACAACTCCCATCCTCCCTAGCTAACAGAACCAGCTGTCAGGGATGATGGGAATTGTAGTCCCAAAACAGCTGGCGGGCCAAGTTTGGCCATGCCTGGGTTAGGCAAGGAGGTGTGCGGATCAGCATGCTGGGGTTGTGGCCTGCTTTAAAGGCTCTAAAGGGGGTGATGGAAAATGGACCCCGGCTGCCTCCTGTTCCTTGCGCAGCAAAAGACGGAAATCTAGCTTCTGGTTCATACCTTCCCACAGTGGCGTAGCGTGGGGGGTGCAGGGGGGGCCGGCCGCACCGGGCGCAACATCTGGGGTTAGGGCAAATCCACAGGTTAGGGGGCGCAAATCCACAGGTTAGGGGGCGCAAATCCACGGGTTAGGGGGCGCAAATTACTTGCCTTGCCCCGGGTGCTGACAACCCACGCTACGCCACTGCCTTCCCACCAAGAGGGTTCTTGTGCTCAGATCTTGCTTGCGGGTTTCTCATTGGGACATCTGATTGGCCACTATGAGAACATGATCCTGGACTAGAAACCGGGATGGCTTCTGTAAATTCGGGAATGTCCCTGGAAAATAGGGACACTTGAAGGGACTGTTAATGGGATGGGATGAGAAATGTGTGCACCTTTCAGGGCTTGTTGGACTCCAGCTCCCATCGTCCCTGACCATTGGCAGGGGATGATGGGAGTTGGAGTCAATGACATCACAGGCTTCCTGCTGCTGCTGTGAGTTGGCCACACCATCCTGGCCAGCTCTGCCAGGCAATCTCAGAAACGACCCATTCCGTATTTTGCTGCTGTTAATCAGGAACCCACTTGCCCCCCCCCCCCCATGTACTTCAGGGATGGGTCACCTGCGTTCTCCCAGGTCTTTATGAACTCCCATCAGCCTCAGACAGGAGGGCCCAGTGGTCAGGAATGATGAGATATGTAGTCCAATAACATACCCTCCCCCCAAAAAACCTCCACCCCTTAGTTGCGCAACTGCAAAGACTCAGGAAATTGTTCCGTTGTTGTTTTTTGTAATTAAATTACATTGTTTTGCACCAAGCTTAGCTGTATTATAATCCGCTTTGTCAAGGCTGTTTGCTTTGAGAATATAACTAAATAAATAGCGTCCACACACGGATCAAGACACCTGTCTCTTGTTTCTCAACTGTAAAATACACAAAATATTTTCTGCATGCTTAATTCTTTGATGGATGGTGTCATCCGAAAAGTCGCTTCAGAGTCGGTTGGCTTCCTTTGACTTGTGTTTAGAGATCTCTGGCATGGCTTCGTTGGAACTGCAGCTTGTGATCACAACAGTGGGGCTGCATGCCAGGGTTGTTATAAACCTCCCCCTGCCATGCTCTTGTGCAGTTTTGGAGCTGCTGGATACAAAAAATGAAGTTATATACCGGTACATCACGAGGAACCCTAGCGGGAGGGCAAAGACCACCTTATTACCATTGCTACTACTCTGGGAGCTGTTTCTGGCTGAACAGCAAAATAAATAGACAAAAATAAAAATAGGAATAAAAGCTTTTGCTGGCGTCACTTTGGGTTGCACATAAACCAGACTGGTGCCTGCAGCTTAGGATAAGCTTTGCAAGAGGTTGGCTGTACGAACTGGAGGTTTAGAATTAACAACTAGTCATCTCCTGTTTCCTGAATTCAACTTTGCTGAATTTTGGCTAAGCGTGAAAGCTCTGCAGCTTTGTAAGGGGAAATCAAAATTTCAGAATTTGCAAAGCATTTCACTTCCGAATTGCTCATATATCACTGACCCGTCCCAGCTACAGTATTGCAGTGACTGTGCGGAGGAAGAGATTTGGGTCCGAGAAACCAAGCGCAGGTGCTCAGAGGATGAGCAGGAAATGTGTTTGGATGTTGTTGTTTTTAACAACGAAAGGTTCTGTGACAGTGACAGTTTAGGGTCCCATAAAATGTATACACCACTTGATTATTATTTTTAAAACCTCAAAGTGGTTTACAAAAGAGATAAAACAATGAAATTGTCAATAAGAAAAATGAACAACAAGAATATAAGACTTTCAAAAAGCTAAAATAACAATAGACTAAAATTGGAATCAGCTAAACAGCTGGGTGGGCTTGTCCAAATGAAAATGTTTTTAGAAGATGCTGAAAAGAGTACTGTAGGGAGGGAGTTCCGAAGTTTAGGTACTGCCACACTAACAGACTGAGTCCTTACAAATGTGGAATAGGCAGGTATTATGTGCCAGTGTACATGAGGGCTGGTTTTGGAGAGAGTCTTCATGTACTCATCTTTTTCTTCTTTAATTACGGCCAATGGATACCCCAGTAAAAGCAGGGGGGCCCTTCCTGTCTCTTATTCTTCTTCCAGCCTCCCCTTTCGCCACCAAGGCCAAGCAGCTGCGCTTGCGAAGGGATGACTTTGAGATCCTGAAGGTGATCGGACGAGGGGCTTTTGGCGAGGTGAGTGCCAGTGGCGGGCGCTGTCTTTAAGGGGGACATAAAAACACCTGCCCTGTAAGGATGGGCATTTGGACCAGGGCTGCCCTCACTCCCTGCTACAGAATTTTAAAGGATGAGACCATACCCTCCCCTTCCCTGTCTGAAGCTTTTGCTGGAATAAATTTGATCCAGGACAATTCTTTGCAAGTTTACACAGGTGTAAGTCCCATGGGCATATTCCTTATGGGCAAACGCCTGGGATAGTGGCCCTTCATTCTTTTAAGTTCAGAAAGGGCAGGTTCTGAATTGATCTGCAAAGGAATGCATCCTTTTTCCAAAATCCCAGGCGTTATGAGACCCTCAGCCCCACCCCACAGGGTCTGGGGGAGGCAGAGGTATATTTCTGAGCCTAGAGGTCCAATCTAATCTTACTGGCTATCGCCCAGCCACACTGGCAAAGATGAGCCAGAGGTTTTTGCACCAGAAAGCATGATGGTCACTTTTTAAAACAGCGTACTCTATCATAGACAATTGGCTGTGCTTTAATGATGACCCAAAGTCTGCCACCAGAGTAGGCTGGGGAGAAAATGGGTCACGGTCTTAAGTGTTGTCGTCCCCCTCTGCACCAGGTGGCGGTTGTGAGAATGAAACAGACAGAGGAGGTTTATGCCATGAAGATTCTACACAAATGGGAAATGTTGAAGAGAGCAGAGGTATGCGCCCCCGTCATGTGCCAGGCCCTGTCTGAGAAGCAGAAGACGTTTCTTTCAAGGCTGATGAGTACAGAGCCTTTGGGGGGGTCGGGTCCATTTAGCACAAGAGTGGGGAGCCAGAAATGAAAAATAAAATGAATTCCCTTTAGATCTTAGCTCCTTTCTCTCTGCCTTTTCCTCCCTGCAGACGGCTTGCTTCCGGGAGGAGAGAGATGTGCTGGTCCGCGGGGACAGGCAATGGATCACCACCTTGCACTTTGCCTTCCAGGACGATCACTACCTGGTGAGCCTCATTGCACAACGCAGTGCTGGGGGAGAAATGGGAGGTGGGAGAGACTTTTCTATCGGAAGGCATCATGCCATCTTCCTCACCTTGGTGACCTCAAGGTGTTTTGGGCTGCAAGGGTCATTGCCCCTGATTATTGGCCCTGGCTGGCTGGGGCTTCCCAAAACACCTGGAGGGGACACCAGGTTGGCTAACACTGCTCTCGGGTCTTAGAATTATAGCAGAGGGTACCCCCAAAGGTCATCCAGCCCAGCCCCCTGCAATGCAAGAATCACAAGTAAACTGAAGAGTTCCTGGCAGGTGGCCATCCAACCTTTGTTTCATCTTGGGCAGAGAGGAGATTTCCCCCAGCCCTCCTCTCTGGTAAACTGGAGAGATGGCGGAGATTTGAACCCAGGACCTTCCTCGTTTGAAGGCAACAGAGAGTCAGTGGATGTGTGAGCCCTGCTGAGTCCTACCCCCCAGCCCACCGTTCTTTCGTTCTTCTGTATTTCACTCCTCCTTTCCGCAGTACCTAGTGATGGATTACTACGCAGGAGGGGACCTCCTCACCCTCCTCAGCAAGTTTGAGGACCGCCTGCCTGAGGACATGGCTTGCTTCTACCTGGCTGAGATGGTCCTGGCCATCCACTCTCTCCACCAGCTCCAATACGTTCACAGGTAAGTTCGTCTGCCTGGCTCTGGAACTGGCAGGGAAACGCCCTTCTGCCTCAGCTTCCTCACTCCCAAAATGGGGAAGAGTGGCATCTGGTCTCCCTACTAACCCCAAGTGGAAGCAGAAGATATTGGCATGCAGGCAGAGTTTCCTCTTCTCTCCCTTTTATCTGTTTCCAGATTAAGATCTTTAGAGGCCCTAAACACTTAAAATATTTTGGTGGCCCCACATATATCTAATTCAAAATATGAACAATCATAAAATTTTACTTTTTGAAATGAAATAAAACCTGCAGTAAGGTGGATACTTTTGTATACTTTCACTTTACTTATACAGTATTTGAGATTTTTTCCCTCCTTTTTCTAATTGCAAAATCTTTGATCAGATCCTCAGACTAATCTTACGTCACACATCTTCTTGTATGGTTAGTTGAGATAAGGCATCCAGTCTTCCTTGTTGCAGTTGTTTTGTTGGGACTTTTAACTGAGAAAACGAACACCTAGCTGAGCTATTTGTGACTATCAACGTTAAAAATCCTGCAATGGAAAATTTCTTCCCTCAATGCCCTAAGCACGTGCTTATTTTGCTTAATGGTTAATCCAACCATGGCTTTCATCCCAGCCTGCCAGATTCTCCTTCCTCTGGAAGATAGAAGTGGGACTCTTGGGGTCCCTATGGCCCCCAGACCCTCAATGAGTCTCAGTTTCAGGCCCCGTCCCTTCTGGCCACTGACCCCCAGGACTCTTGCTCACCACTGTGGCTCCCCCCTCTGCAGGGACATCAAGCCGGACAACATCCTCATCGACACCAACGGGCACATTCGTCTGGCCGACTTTGGCTCCTGCCTGCGCCTGCATTCAGATGGTATGGTAAGTGTCCGGGGGGGGGGGGGCTGAGAATCACTAGGACTGACTCTGACCCTGACCCTCCTGCTTGGGTGCAACCTGTGATGAATGGTCCTTGGGGTGTGGTGACCCTCAAACCCCCCAATCTAGAGGAGGTTCATTTACGATATGATACAATACGATAATCTTTATTGTCACTGTCCCATGCAAAACAACGAAATTGAAAAAATCTACACCAGACATTCAAAAACCAACAAGCCTGCTATCCCAGCTATCCCAGCCTGGTTAACCCCCTAAAAACTCTGATACCCCATAATTAAATACAATATACTCCCACAGAGACTACCTTACACTGCATTTAAAACCAAAATCACATTTGGATAAAAACTGTTTCTCAGGCGGCTAGTCCTAGTCCTAGTCTTTATAACCCTGTACCTCCCAGAAGGCAGAAGCTGAAAGAGATTTGTTTATATCCCAGCTTTTTCTCCAAGGAGCTCAAGGTGGGGAAAACCCTTCTCCTCATTTAATCTCCACAACAACATCCCTGTGAGGTAGGTTAGACAGAGATGCAGGGACTGAGGTCAAGGTCATGCCCAGTGGGCTTCATGGCTGAGTGAGGGGATTCGAACCTTGGTCTCTCCCAGGTCCTAGTCCAGGGGGCAGCAAACTTTTTCAGCAGGGGGCCAGTCCACTGTCCCTCAGACCTTGTGGGGGGGCTGGACTATATTTTTTTGGGGGTGAAATGAACGAATTCCTATGCCCCACAAATAACCGAGAGATGCATTTTAAATAAAAGCACACATTCTACTCATGTAAAAACACCAGGCAGGCCCCACAAATAACCCAGAGGTGCATTTTAAATAAAAGGACACGTTCTACTCATGTAAAAACACGCTGATTCCTGGACCGTCTGCGGGCTGGATTTAGAAGGCGATTGGGCCGGATCCAGCCCCTGAGCCTTAGTTTGCCTACCCATGTCCTAGTCCGCCCTTCCAACCACTACATTGCACTGCCCATCGGGGAACGATGCAGCTGAGCTGGAGTCCAGATTCTCTCCCTTCTCTGCCCCCCTCAACCCCCAGGTGGAGTCTTCTGTGGCTGTGGGGACCCCTGATTACATCTCCCCAGAGATCCTGCAGGCCATGGAGGACAGGAAAGGGAAATACGGCCCCGAGTGTGACTGGTGGTCCCTGGGGGTCTGCATGTACGAGCTGCTTTTCGGGGAGACCCCATTCTATGCCGAGTCCTTGGTCGAGACCTACGGCAAGATCATGAACCACGAGGTGAGTGGGGCAGAGCAAGGTCAGGATGGGGGTAGGGGAGGCAGCTGTGGGGCAGCAGAGCAAACGGGGGAATTGGTGGTGGGCCTGTTTTCCTAATGCCTTCTGTGTGTAATCTTTGGATACGGCTGGGGAGGGAGGAGGAGGGTTGATCCCTCCGTTGGGTGGGCCAGAGGGGCAGCCGGGATGAAATGCCCCCCCATCAGGTGGGGGGGAGGACTATAGGGCAGAGACCTGGGGTTTTACTTAGCAGAATTGGCTGGACAGCCCCAAACCACAGGCAGGTGGGTTTATGAGGTTTAGAAGGAAGCAAATTTATTTATTTATTTATTTACTTACCTACCTACCACCTTTACCCCTCACCCACCGTGAAGCTCAAAAGTGTGGCGCATGTGGTTCTCCTCCCCCTCATTTAACCCCCACAACAACAACCCTGCGAGGTAGATTAGGCTGAGAGGCAGTGGCTGAGTTCAAGCTCATCCCCCAGTGAGCTTCATGGTGGCAAGAGTAGGAATTTGGGCCCTGGTGTCTCTCCCAGGTCTTAGTCTGACCCTCTAAACCAGCCTTTCTCAACTTGTGGGTCCACAGATGTTGTTGAACTACAACTCCCATCACCCCTAGCTAGCAAGGCCAGAGCTCAGGGGTGATGGGAGTTGTAGTCCAACAACATATGGGGATCCACAGGTTGAGAACCACTGTGACACTCAGCCACATGGTCTCCTCTGAGGAGCTCAAGGCAGTATACTTAGTTCTCCTCTGTCCCATTTAATCCCCACAATAACAACAACCACCTTATAAGGTAGGTTAGGGTTGAGAGGCAGTAACTGGCCCCAAGGGCACACCTAGTGAGCCTCATGGCTGAGTGGGGATTCAAACCAGGGCCTAGGCCAACACTCAAACCGCTACACCACATGTTATTGCTGTCTCAAGACTGGGGCGGGGGGCGGTGCAAGACCAAAAGATCTGGGATGGAAAATGACTCCCTTACCCCCTGCTTCCCTCCTCTGGCTTAATCTTTGCTTTTGCTCCTGAGGGAACACATTCTTTGGTGCCAGGTGGAAATTCTAAATAGATATTCCTACCCTTTTATCACCGTATTTTTTGCTCTATAAGATGCACCAGATCATAAGACGCACCTAGTTTTTGGAGGAGGAAAACAAGAAAAAAAATATTCTGAATCCCAGAAGCCAGAACAGCAAGAGGGTTCGCTGTGCAGCAAAAGCAGTGATCCCTCTTGCTGTTCTGGCTTCTGGGATAGCTGCGCAGCCTGCATTCGCTCCATAAGACGCACACACATTTCCCCTTACTTTTTAGGAGGGAAAAAGTGAGTCTTATACAGCAAAAAATACAGTAAGTTTGTACGCTGTCCTTCCTCCCAAAGGAGCGTAGGGAAGTCAACATCAAAATGTTAAAAGGATACAATTCAGAATAAACAGAACTCTTAATCTCAGGGTTATGGGTTCGAGTCCCGTGTTGGACAAAAGATTCCTGCATTATAGGGGGTAGGTCTAGATAACCCTCATGCCCCCTTCCAACTCTATGATTCTCTGAAAAAACTATTTAAAACATTCAAAAACACTGGATAAAGGCATAATAAGGATCAGGACAGTGGCCCACCTAGTTCAGTATGCAGATTTATTTTCAGTTCCCAGCAACCTCTACCTCAGGGCTTTTTGATATGCCCTCCTTGCCCCCACAAGCGCGGAGGATGCCTGTTACCTGCTGCGCCCCCTGATTCCCCCTTGGCATCTCTCACACTCAGGACCACCTGCAGTTTCCCACGGACATCACCGACGTCTCGGAGAGTGCCAAGGACCTCATCCGAGGGCTGCTGTGCCGGCAGGAGCTGCGCCTGGGCCAGAAGGGCATTGAGGATTTCAAGCGCCACCCCTTCTTCAAAGGCATCGACTGGGACAACATCCGCAAAAGCCCCCCGCCCTACTTGCCCGAGGTGGCCAGCCCGGCCGACACGTCCAACTTCGACGTCGACGATGACATGATCAAGGAGTCGGTATGGGAGGAGCTCCTCTCAATTTCAGGGCTGTTCTAATGTAGACATTATACGTGGGGCTGCCTCTGAAGACGGTTTGGTGCAGAATTCGACAGCCAGGTTGCTCTGAATATATAACACCAATCCTGGCCCAACTGCACTGGTCACCTGTTATTTTATGGGCCCAATTCAACATTGTTGGTTTTTCCTATAAAGTCATCGGTAGTTTAGGACCCCAGTACCTCAAGGACCACCTCTCCACATAGAAACTGACCCAGACCCTGCAATCTTCATCTGAGGCTCTTCTTCATGTGCCCCCTCCACCAGAAGTCCAGAGGGTGGCGACATGAGAACAGGGTCTTTTCAGTGGTGGCTTCTTATTTGTGGAATGCTCTCCCAGGGAGGCTCGTCTGACACCATCATTGCATATCTTTAGGTGCCAGGCATTCCTCTTCAAGCAGGACTTTGGCTGTCAATGGTCTATAGCCTTTTAAAGTGTGTTGGTTTTAATATTTTCCCCGCGCTTGTTGTTTTGTTTTTGGAAAAACGCCTGTGGCGAGAGGAGGCATAATAATAATAATAATAATAATAATAATAATAATAATAATAATAGCAATGTGCAAGGGTGCATGCTGATCATTTCATAGCCATACCTAAGAGGGGAGGTGCAGCAGATTCGGGGAAATCCCAAGGTTTGCAGAAGTATTATTGTCGGGGGGTTATGCCCCTTGAAGTTCCTTCTAACCCTGTGATTCTATGATTCTATCAATTTTTCCCTGCCTTCCTTCCTAGGAGACACTTCCGCCTGTATCCCACGCTGCTTTCTCTGGCCACCATCTGCCTTTTGTGGGATTTACCTTCACTTCTGGGAGGTGTGTGGAGTCTCCATTTTATTCTCACACATTTCAGTATATGCGGTGGGATTTGGGGCCAAGGGTGGTGGGTGGGATCTGACAGAGAAAGTGGCTTGAGGTCCCCCTTTGTAGCTGAGAAAGGATTTGAACCCTGGATTTGACCACCCCCAGCTCAGCCTTCTAACTGCTCCTCCTCAATCTCAGTTCTGGCAAATGTGAAGCCATGCCAATTTGTTTCACTCACCCTCGTTGGTTGTTTGCCCGAAGCTTGCTATGTTCATGCAAATGTATGCAAAACAGACAAGGGCCCTGACCCTGCAACCTCCGTTATCCCCTGCAGCCTCCTCTCTGAGAGGCACCCGGCCTCCCCCTCCAGCACTGCCCGCCTAGAGAAGAGAATCCGCCACCTGGAACGGGAGAAAATGGAGCTGGCCCGGAAACTGCAAGGTACTTATTTTCCATATGCCACATCTATCTGTCTGTCTGTCTGTCTGTCTGTCTGTCTGTCTGTCTGTCTGTCACATTTCTGGGAGTTGTAGTTTGGTAAGGGTGCTGAGAGTCAGTAGGAGACTGCTCATTCCCCTCCCAGAGTCACAATTCCCAGAGGGGTTTAACAACCAATCCCTCACCCCAGGGAACTCTGGGAATTGTAGCTCTGTGAGGGGAATGGTGAGGTTTCCTCACAACTCCCAGCACCCTAAAAAACCACAGCTCCTAGACTTCTTTGGGGAGGGGGGGACCATGGCTGTTTAAAGTGGTGCTCATGTGGCTTAAGCATACTGTGCAGTTGGGGGTCTAAATTTCAAGTCTAGTTTGGCCCTGAATAATGCCTTCAAATTAATCGTCAACTGACTCAGGAAGGACCTGTCTCTCACTGACAGTGAACCACAATGGCTCTAAAAAGCCAAGATGGAGATCTGGACTACAACTCCCATCGTGCTTGGCCATTAGCCATGCCGGCTGGGGTTGTTGGGAGCTGGAGTCCTGCCACATCTGGAGGGCAGAGGTCCCCCATTCCTGCTCTGTGGGGCTCAGAGGCTTGGGGGCAGGCAGTGGGGAGGGACCTATCCTGCTCACGGGCTTCCCTTCGGAGCATCTGGAGGCTGGGCTAGGCAGACTGTGGAGCTCATGTTGTGTTTTCTCGCCCTTATGTCACCCCTGTGCAGATTCTCTGGCAAAATCCCCTTCCAAGACTCTGGCCAAGGACTCTGAGTTCAGGAGCCTCCAGAACGAGATGGCAGCTTTGCAGAAGCAGTTGGCAGGTACCTGGGCGCTGGTGGGGCTTCGGGAGAGGCAAGGCCTTCTCCTCCTATTCCTCCCTGAGCTCTTAAGGGCGCAGGGGGCAGCCTGCCCTGTCTTTAGGCAGAGGGAAACGAGCCTTTCAGGTGCAGAATTATTATTTTTACTACTACTACTACTACTACTACTACTACTACTACTACTACTACTATTAATAATTGTAGCCCGGTTTAGGGAAGTTTTTAATATTTAATGCTGTATTGTTTTTAACACTTGATTAGAAGCTGCCCAGAGTGGCTGGGGAAACTCAGCCAGATGGGCGGGGTATAAATAATAAATTATTATTATTGTTGTTGTTGTTGTTGTTGTTGTTGTTGTTGTTATTGTTATTATTATACCCCACCCATCCAACTGGGTTGCCGCAGCCACTCTGGGCAGCTTCCAACATGAAAGAAACACACCAAAACGTCAAACAATAAAAACTTCCCAATACAGGGCTGCCTTCAGATGTCTTTGGGAAGACATTTGCCCCGTTTGGTAGGATCGCAGAATTGTAGCGTTGGATGGGAACCCGGGGGTCATCTAGTCCAACCCCCTGCAATGCAGGAGCCACAGCTAACGGATCCCTGACACTGTGGAGGAGACAGGCTCACAAGGTCACTGGTGTCAGCAGCTGGAAGGGAAGGGGGATCTCTAGATTGCATCTGGGGCTCATGTACCTTCCCTTCCAGAGAATCGGTTGGAGAGCGACAAGGTTCAAAGGCAGCAGCTTGACCGGGTGGAATCGAGACAGGTGAAGACCCTGGAGGAACGTGTGAGGATTCTGGAGGAGGAGAAGAATGAAGCACTACAGGTACCGTATACCACCTCGGTCTACTGTGGGGGATTTGGACCATCCCATCATAGTGTTGTGGTAGTTTTTGGCCAAGGAAAGGCATTGTCTGTTCTGCCAAAGAGAGCCCAGGAGCTCCTAGCCTTCAGATTCTGCAAGGGGGGGCCTCTAATAAGGACCTCAATGGGGTGTGGAGCCAAAATGGAGGACAAGGGGAAACTATCAGCATTCTCCGGGGAGCCCCAATGTTTGTTGAGGAGAACCAAACACGTGAAAAAACACTAGGGACACCCAGAAGAACTCAAAAAGGATTGAGCGTTCTTGATGGGATGTTAGAAGAATGGAAAATGGATTGGGGAGTGGGGTGTCAAAAGGAAGGAATGGGTGGCCGGCCGGCCTTAGCGGGCAAGGGTATTCTGCAATGTTTTGTTGCAGGTTTCACTTCTTACAAAACGCCCCTCCATCCTGACTCTTCACCTGGAGAGATGCAATTTACATTGTTCCCATTTTCACAGCTGGCAAATCAAGGCTGATTTGCATGTTCACTAAAACGGGGTTATTCTAATAGGGTTTCATGGCAAACGCTTTAGCTATGGGAGGAGAATGAGGAGATTCCACATCATAAGCAATAGTTGCTTGGGGGGCAGGAATCTTAAAAATGAGGACTAGAAACAGTCCTCCTTTTTTGCTTTACACTAAGGCGTGTTCATTTTCGAGCTTCTGAACATTTTGAAGAATCTGGCTGATTATGTTCCAGTAAGCTAGAGACCCAGATGCAGCCCCCTTCTGCAGGGAAGGCTCTCTCTCTCGGAGGCTTGAGCATGTGGGTCCAACTTCTACAGCGCCTTTATTTTATTTATTTTGTTTTTATTTACATATTTCCTTTATATAACCCACCTTTTCTGCAAGGATCTCAGGCTGGTGCCCGTGATTCTTTCCCTCCTCATTTAATCCTCACGACACCCCCGTGAGGTAGGTCAGGCTGAGAGGCAATGACTGGCCACCAAGGACACCCCCAGTGAGCTTCACGATGGCTGGGTGGAGATTCGAACCCTGGTCACTCCCAGGTCCTGGTCCAACACTCTAACCACTACACCACCGCTGTCTCTTGTTTTGGGGGGGGGCAGGATCTGGCCAAGGCCCAGGAGCAGCTCCAAGCTCAGGCCTGGGAGCTGCAGGAAGAACAGCTGCAGCACAAGGACACCTCTGAGGAGCTGCAGAGTGCTGCGGCCAAGTGCGGGGAACTGCGAGCCCAGCTGCTGAGACACTCCCGGCAGCTGCGGGAGCGGCAGGAGGAGACGGAGGCGGCCTCGCGGAGGGTGGAGGGGCTGCGCAAGGAGCTGGCTCGCTCGGAGAGCGGGCGCAAAGAGGTACCCCCACATTTTATTTCGTCGTTCGTTCCTTGCATTTATATTCCTCCTTTCCTCCCCAAGGAGCACCAGGTAGCATACGCAATTCTCCCCCTCCTCGAATAATCTTCACCACAACCCTGCAAGGTAGGTTAGGCCGATGGGAGTTGTAGTCCAAAATACCTGGGAGAAGACCATTTGTGATTCTTAGATCCTGCGTTTATTTTTATTTTGGGGCCTGATTCAGCAGCTAGGCTCTTCTTACGGATAGCTCAATTTGGTTAGAGCGTGGTGCTTGCAGCGCCAAGGTTGCAAGTTCGATCCCTGTAAGGGAAAGCTGTATATTCCTGCATTGCTGGGGATGATGATGATAATAATAATAATAATAATAATAGGGACGCGGGTGGCGCTGTGGGTAAAACCTCAGTGCCTAGGACTTGCCGATCGCATGGTCGGCGGTTCGAATCCCCGCGGCGGGGTGAGCTCCCGTCGTTCGGTCCCAACTCCTGCCCACCTAGCAGTTCGAAAGCACCCTTAAGTGCAAGTAGATAAATAGGGACCGCTTTATAGTGGGAAGGTAAATGGTGTTTCCGTGTGCTGCTCTGGTGCCGGTTTGCCGGAGCAGCATCGTCACGCTGGCCACGTGACCCGGAAGTGTCTGCGGACAGCGCTGGCTCCCGGCCTCTAGAGTGAGATGAGCGCACAACCCTAGAGTCTGTCAAGACTGGCCCGTACGGGCAGGGGGTGCAATAATAATAATAATAATAATAATAATAATAATAATAATAATAATAAAGTGATAAAACATCAGACATTAAAAACTTCCCGGAACAAGGCTGCCTTCAGATGTCTTCTAAAAGTCAGATACAGTGGTACCTCAGGTTAAGTACTTAACCTGAAACTGTTCATTCTTAACCTGAAACTGTTCATTCTTAACCTGAAACTGTTCTTAACCTGAAGCACCACTTTAGCTAATGGGGCCTCCTGCTGCCACCGTGCCGCCGGAGCACAATTTCTGTTCTCATCCTGAAGCAAAGTTCTTAACCTGAAGCACTATTTCTGGGTTAGCAGAGTCTGTAACCTGAAGCGTATGTAACCTGAGGTACCACTGTAGTTGTTTATTTCTTTGACATCTGATGGGAGGGCGTTCCACAGGCCTGGTTTCCTGTAACCTCATTATGATTCTTTAGGGCCGTTTCCATAGATGCTAGATGTTCTTAGGACATATATTGCACGGATGCATGAAGGAAACTCTCAAGGAAGCCACTTCCTGGGCCTCTGTAGCCTCAGAAGCTGCTTGGGGATGGGGAGTAGGGCAGTAAAGACCCCAAAAATCTGGGACCCCAGACCTTCTTCCTCCACCACAGTCAGGTAGCATCTACAATCAAGTGCTTCTTCCCCTTTGTAGCTGGAGGCTCGGATTGAGGGTCTCATGAACGAAGTCTCCAAGCAGCGGAAGGGGAGAGAGAGGGCCGAGCAGCAGCTGAGGAGGCTGAAGGAGGAGCAGGAGGAGCTGAGGGTAAATACAGCTTGGCAAAGTGGGGGAAGTGGGGAGGGAGATGCCCCACTGTAAAGAGGGTCATCATGCCAGGGGAGCATGGCAAAAGGCGGAGGGATGGGTCTGTTCCTGGCTTGTGCCAGTTTTGCAGGTAGGGGCAGAAGAGGCCCAGTATTGTCAGCACTGACTGGCAGCAGCAGCTCTGCAGGGTTTGGGGCAGAGGATATTCCCAGCCCTCTCTGCAAACGCCAGAGGTGGTTGAACCTGAGGCCTTCTGCATGCAAGGCAGATGCTTTGCCCCTGAAATCTGATGTCCCTTTCCACGTCTTTATTCCTTCTCATTTTCATTCTGTCCTGTCTTGTTTCCAATGCACTGCAAATTCCCACCCACCTCCAAATCACCAAAATTCAAGCTTTGGGAATATGCATTTCAACCTAAAGGGTGCATTTTTGAACACATTCTATGCAACAACAACAAAAAGTGAATTGGCATATGCAATTTGGTACGTTTTTTTGAGCCAAGAACTGTGCTGCAAAATTTGGAGAAGTGCAAAAAAACCCCAGAAGGCTACCTGCATATCTCTGCATATCTCTGGGGAAAGAGGTCCAAGTAAGTTTACATCTGCCCTCCTCTCCGAATGACTTTGCTGCCCCCTGCAGGTGAAGCAGAATGCGTCCTTCTTCTTGGCCTCTAGCTCCAGGAGATCAGGAAGTGTTTCCTATACCACAAAGGAGGAGGTGAAAGGCCTGCGGGAGGCGCTGCAGACCAGGGAAAGGCAGCAGGAGGCCTTCCGAGCTGAGATTGCCCAACTCCAGGAGCAGCTGGAGAAAGCCAAGGCTGAACGGTGAGGAGAGGGAGGGATCCGCTTGGAAGTGGGGTGGCGAAAGGAAAATGGAGTGCAGTGGGTTGGTCAGAACAAAGGAACAGGAAAACTAGAATGGCATCTATTTTGTTAGGCCACAGGCCACAGCAGAATAAAACAGCAAAACATAACCCAGTATAAACTTCCAGAAGGCTGCAGAAATCACACTTGAAATCAGAACATTCCTGCATTGCAGGGGGCTGGAGTAGATGGTCTTTGGGGGGCCCTTTCAACTCTGCAACTCTCTGATTCTCTGATCATAAAGATTAATAATAATAATAATACATTTTTATTTATACCTCGCCCTTCCCAGTTCAAAAAACCGGCCTCAGGGTAGCTAACAACAAATTTTAAACACTTAATTGATACAACAAAAAACAGCATAAAATACAGTATAAAACGTGATGCATAAAAGATATACATGCCTTCCAACTCTATGGTTCTGTGTCCCTGAAATAAACAAAGCTTTGCTTTAAAAACAAATAAACATTACTAAGAGGAAGAGAAGATAAAAATCTGACAGGTGGCATCAGTAGATTTTGTCAGGATGCAGTCGTACTCTTGTGCCTTTTTACCACAACGCCATCTTCACCGGCCAAAAAAACATGATCCTGGCGTTTCCATTCTCTGCAAATGGCGTATGGGGAACAGGTTATCTAGTGGTAAATGGGAACTATGGGCTGGGTCCAGGCTAAGCTCTCTTTGCATTTAGTTCCCATGGGAACAAGTGGGGCAGCTTAAGTCAGCCTTCTCGAATCTGGTGCTCTCCAGATATTTCGGACTACCACTTCCATCAACCCCATCTGAATGATGGGAGTGGTAGTCCAAAACAGCCTTGCTGGTTGGGGTGGATGGGAGTTGTAGTCCAAACATTCAGGGGGAGTGCTGGGCTAGGGAAATCTGGATCCAACCCAAAGAGACCACATTCTTAGGTTCGCTCCCCAGCTCTGAGTTTGGAAAAGTGACTCTCCATCTCTTGTAGTGGTTAAGAGCAGTAGACTCGTAATCTGGGGAATGGGGTTCGATTCCCCGCTCCTCCACCTGCAGCTGCTGGGTGACCTTGGGCCAGTCACACTTCTCTGAAGTCTCTCAGCCCCACTCACCTCACAGTGTTTGTTGTGGGGGAGGAAGGGAAAGGAGAATGTTAGCCGCTTTGAGACTCATTCGGGTAGTGATAAAGCGGGATATCAAATCGAAACTCTTCTTCTCTTCTTCTTCTTCTTCTTCTTCTTCTTCTTCTTCTTCTTCTTCTCTCTCTCTCTCTCTCTCTCTCTCTCTCTCTCTCTCAATCTCTCTGATTGCCTTTCCTTCCTAGTTGGGGAAATCTGGATCCAAAGGACTGGCACAAAGAACCACACAGTTTGCTGCCCAGGGAAGGTGTCAGTGCCCTGCATTTTGGAGACCAGGTATGCATACATTTACCTGTGACTCTTGGCTTTGTGGCCAGGGATGCAGCCTCTAGATTGTGGCTTCTGCAGGCGGCTTCTCCAGAGCCACACACTTCTCAGGTGCGATCCCCAAAAGACAGGAAGTCCCCAGTCATCACTTAAAATAACGCTGAAAGCATGAAGTCCTCCAAGTCCTTGATTCTGTGCTTTTAAATACTTGTCACCTGGATATGAGATCTCCAAGATCCTCAAACACAATGGTCATATAAGCCTCTTTCTTTATCTCTTTCTTTTTTACTGCAAAGTTCTCTGCAGGCTTATTCCTGCAGAAGTCACTCAACCCCACCTGGCAGAGGGAAGAGGGAAGCTTGTCTTCTTCACATCTGTCTTTGCTTTTTTCCTTTCCTGCAACAGGTGGATTCACTCAGCGCCGACAGCCCCCAACAGGATCAAGAACAGTGCTCTTCAGAGACCCACAAGTTAGCCTTTGCCAACTGGGAGATGCAGATCACGGACATCTTGCGGTGGTGAGTTACCAGCTGTGCACCTTCTCTGTGTAAGGCCTGTCACACGGAGCAGTGATGAAGAAGACAGGGGTGCACCTGAGCATAAGCAGAGTGGGTCCCCCCCCATAGTCTCTGGTGATTCACCACAGCCTGCTCCCAGATTCAATGGGGAAGGCATAGCTTTCAGGCTTGAGCTGCAACACCTTTGTTTTGGCAAATTTAACCACTGCTTGTCCTCCGCAGTAGAGGCAGGGCATAACCTGTAGCCCAGGCATAGCCAAACTCGACCCTCCAGATGTTTTGGGACTACAACTCCCATCATCCCTGACCACTGGTCCTGTTAGATAGGGATGATGGGAGTTGTAGTTCCAAAACATCTGGAGGGCCGAGTTGGCCTATGCCTGCAGTAGCCACTGATAGCCATGCCCTCCATGAAGTGGTCTAGCCCTCTTTTAAAGCCACCTAATTTGCTGGCCGTCACTGTGTCTTGTGGGAGGGAGTTCCATAGTTTAACTCTGTGCTGCATGAAGAAGGGCTTTTTTCAGTGTTATAAAAAAAAGACTGAATGAGATAAGTGCTGGAGATGCAAAGAAGTGAAGGGAACATTGTTTCATGCGTGGTGGACCTGTAAAGTGGTAAAAGAGTATTGGGAAATGATCCATAAACAATTGGAAAAAAAATGTTTTAAAGTACTTTCCCAAAAAAATCAGAGTCCTTTCTGTTGGGGATAATTCAGACTGAAATTCCCAGGTGTCAAAAAAGGTTATTTATGTATGCTACTACTGCAGCCCGTATTTTGTTAGCCCCCAAATGGAAAACAAGCGAGGTCCCAACCAAAGAAGAGTGGCAGCTTAAGTTGGTAGAATACACACAGCTTGTAGACTTAGAATCATAGAATCATAGAGTTGGAAGAGACCACAAGGGCCATCGAGTCCAACCCCCTGCCAAGCAGGAAGGAAGGACTTAACATATAGAATAAGAGAACAAGAAGAACATACGTTTAGAGAAGATTGGAAAACATTTATTTGAATATATGGGAAATAATTGGGTACAGCTGAAAACGCTGGCAGCATTAAGATAAATTCAACAGTGTAAATAAGCTTTGATGGGTGCAATAACGAAATACTGAATGGTATAGTTTTTGTAAAATATGCAGGGATTTATGATATGTAAAATGAACCATGCAAAGAGAAGGGAAGTCATTTCTAAAGGATGTAAAAATAAGTATTTTAAATTGTAAAACAGAAAATTCAATAAGAATTATATACAAAAAAGAAGGGCCTTTTTCATCTGTCTTGAACTCTGTGTGCCTCTTTGCCTGCATCTCAGGGTGAGTGACGAGAAGGAGTCGAGGGGCTACCTCCAGGCCATGGCGACCCACATGATGGAGGAAGTGGAAGCACTGAAGCAGACGGGGGCACAGAGCCCCAAAACTCCGGTAAGAGAGCCTGTCTCGGAGCCGTGGACGCCTTGAGGAAGTGGGGAGGGGGGCTCTTTCCCCCTCTGCATGTCTCCCCCTTTGCAACCACATTCTGGTTGCCCCAGTGAGAAGAAGCCCTTTCCCCCAGAGGCTCAGGATGCCTGGTAGGGATGGGGGCCTCTTCCCCCTTCCCCCTCTTCACACCCCACATTCCAAGAGCTGCAACAGTCCCAGGACCTCTGCTGACATTTCCCCCTGCTGCCTCTTGCTCCAGGACACCCTCTGGAAGGCGCGGCGGCTGCAGAAAGTGGAGGCGTCTGCCAAGTTGGAGCTGCAGTCGGCCCTGGAAGCTGAGATCCGGGCCAAGGGAGGCGTCCAGGAGGAGCTGGATAAGCTGAAGGTCTCGCACCTGGCGGTTGAGCGGTGAGCAGACGGCCGTGGTGGCGGCAGCAGGTGGTGCGCCATAAGGTTGGATCCTGCACCATAAGGTTTCAGGGCCCAAAGCTGTGTCAGGGACCGGCAGGGTGGGAGGCACCAGCTGGGGAACCCCCAAGGGAAACCCCAGAGGAGGAAAAGTCAGAGCCAGGGAATTGGTGGTGGGACACCGAGGAGAGGCCAGAGGGAGAAGATTGGGAGCAGGGGCTGGATGCCAAAGAGTTAACTTCACTGACAGCCTTACGTCTTTCAAAATGACCCGTGTCTGACTCCAGCCCTGATGACCTGAGACCAGATTCTGGGGTGATGTCCCCAGAAAGTGTCTATGCATTAATTTGCAGAGATGGAGGTTAACTGGGAGAGGAGGAGCTGCAGTGGAAGAGGGCAGACTCCCTCCCCAAGAGTCTGTGCAATAATTTGCGGAGACGGGGGTTAATTGGGATTAACCTTTGACGCGAAGGGAGAGGCCTGGGGAAGCTAGAAATTCTGCACCCCATGTTTTTACAAAGGCAAGATAGAGTTTTGGGGCACTTTGCAAATCCTCCTCCTACCAGCTGGCAAAGAAAGAGCCCTTGATGGGTCCATGGCACAACCCCGTCTCCTCTAAATGTTATACCTGGAGTGAAGGGAAGCCCCTCTTACTGGAGGCTGAATTTCCCTATATGCCATAAAGTCATGTTTATCTTTTCCTCTACCTGTGTCCCAAAGCCAGTTGCAGGAGGCAGAGAAGCAGAACCGGGCTCTGCGCCTGGAGCTGGAGAAGGCCAAGGGAGAGCTGAAAGGACGGTCCCAGGAAGGTGAGCTTCAGGCTGGGTCTTTGCTGGGTGACAGCCCCACCACAGCACCCCCAATGGCATATCCCAGCAGTGGGGCAAGAGGTGGGCCTTTGCAGAATGTAGGGGGCCGGTCTCTCCATTGCTCAGGCCCGAGGGTGCTGTAGTCGTGGACTAAAACCTGGGAGAGACCTGGGTTCAAATCCCCCTGCTCAACCACAAATCTCCCTGGGCAAGCTCACTCACTGCCTCTTAGCGTAACCTACCTCACAGGGTTGTTGTTTGGGGGATTAAATGAGGACTAGGCCCCCAACAGCTTCTAAAGAAGGGGGAAGTTTTCAGAAGGAGAGGATGGGGCAGTGAACAAGCCATGTTTGCATTCAGTCCGTAGAGTCAGGTGTCTTGTGTTGTATTGTAAAATACCCACAAACCCTGGGGGCTTCTATGGGGAAGGGGCTTAGCTCAGCAGCAAAGCACCTGCTTGGCATGCAGAAGGTCCCAGGGTCAATCCCCAACATCTCCAGGTAGATGTGGGAGATGCTGCTGCCACTTTGTGCAGACAACACTGGGCTAGATGGAGCCATGTTTCTGTTCAAATCAGGCCGTTATTCAGATCCATGAGGGCTGGGACCTTCCTTCCCTTTTAGTGGAACACCCTTGCTTGGAGGGGGGTAGAGCATCTTCCTTGCCTGCAAGAGGCCGCAGGTTCAGTCTCCACCATCTCCCTGCCTGAGACCCTGGAGAGCCGCTGCTGCCAGTCAGTGTAGACAGTATTGAGCTAGATGGACTCAGGTTCCTGTGCCAGCCAGTGACAACTGTGGTTAAGAACAGGGCCTATTCCCAGAGTGTGTCCTTTCTCTTCTCTCCTGACAGGCACCAAACACCAAGGACCTCTGATTCCGTTCCTCTCCTTCCGAAGTGCCAGCGTAAGTCTTTTTGTGAAACAAATATAGTCTTCTGTATAAAAGGTGACTCTCAGTTTATGCAGGGGATAAACGTTCTGGGGATCGCTCATAAAGCCCAAACCAATGAGAAAAAACCAATAAATGGCAGGTGGGATTGCCAAAGTCTTTTTTCCCCAGACACCCGCTCCCTTTCCACCCCCTTTTTTATTTTTAAAAAATGCACACAAGTTTAATACACATAAGTTGTGAGCTATACTTGTATCTGATAATGTCAGTTGGAGAAACCAAGAGGCAGGATCTCTGGGCTCAGAAGAGAAGTGGAATTCGAATTGTACTCCTTCATAAGAAGGCAGGAAGAGCCTGCCTGCTGGATCAGTCCAAGAGGTCTGTATCCTGCAGCATCCTGTTCTCACAGTGGCCAGCCAGATATACGTAGATGCCTGTGGGAAACCCGCAAGCAGGATTCAAGCACAAGAGCAACTCTCCCCACTTGTGATTCCCAGAAATTGGCCATGCCGAAGCTTTTGCTGCCTCTGACCGTGGTGGCCAAGTATAGCCGTTGTGCTTAGTAGCCATGGATGGTCTTACATTCCGTAAGGAGGAGCTGGTTTTCCACTGGGAGAACAAGATGGAACGTTGGCCGGGCCCAGCAGAGCTGCTCTTATGTCCTTAGGGCTTCTGGGGAGGTTTGTATGTTAGCAAAAATCTGAATTGTGTCCAGTTAAACGCTCTGCTACCTGTGTTACCCTCTTTGCCAGAAGGATGCTATCGTTTTTGGTGGTGCCCCAGATTCCCAGGAGGCTCGGAAGGCCACCGAAGAGGTCCAGCTGCACCCCGAGGGGCGGAGGAGCCTGCGGTCCAGCGTGAGTAGCCGTTTTGGCCATCCCAAAACAGGCCAGCTCTGGAGTGGCGAGGCTGCCATTTTCTTCTTGGGCGGCTTTAAGAAATGATTAGACAAATTCATGAAGGAGTCGGTGGCCATCCCTGACCCCTGCGGGAGTAAGTGCCACAGTTTAACGATGTGCTTCGTGAAGAAGGACTGTATTTTGTCTGTCCTGAATCTTCCACTTGGCTATGCACAGGTTTGAGTGTTATGCATTGTGCTGACAGTGGTGAGGAGATGGGTGTTGGGAGGTTTGAATGAGCCAGGAGACCTTCAAAGACAGAGGCATGATGATCTCTCCCTACTGTTTCCTCTTCTCCCCTCTCCCCAAAGGTGCCACATTCAATGTCTTCCACCCAATCTATTGCGGGTTCTTCAGAGAGCAGTAACAGTTCTGGATCCTTGAAGGTAGTGACAAACACTTGGCCTAAATATATTTCCCTCCCTTGTTTCTGGACTGAACCCCGCTTCTGAGGGGGCTGCCCTTTTCCCTCCCCAGGCCTTTCCAAACTGAGCTCTGGATGGTAGCAGAACGGGGCTTAGTGGGGAGGGAAGGGCACTTTGTCTGTTAAGTTGAATAGCTTTAATACAGTGGTATCTCCGTTTGCAAACGGGATCAATTCTGGAGGTCTGGCCGCATCCCGAGGAATTCGCAACCGGAGGACCGCTTCTGCGCATGCGCGCGGCACGTAAAGACCCAGAAAAATACTTCCGGGTTTGCCACTTTCACAACCCAAAGTTTACGTTACCCAAGGGTAATGTAAGCCAAGGGTCCACAGTAGGCTGATCTATCTTTGGAATAAAATCCCAAAAGAAACCTGTTTGCTCTGGTCCCTGCACTTTTAAGAAGGTGATGTCTTAACTTTTATGATTGTGTCTATGTGCTTTTTAAAAGATTGAAAGTTGCCTGGAGCTAAATAATATGTCTAATCCTTCCTGCGCCCCCTTCTCTGCTCCATTTCCCCAGCCCAAATCACACAGCTTCAAAACCCACAGCTTCTCCACACCCACCAAGTGTATGCGTTGCACATCCCTCCTGGTGGGGCTGGTCCGGCAGGGCTTGACTTGCGAAGGTGAGTGGCATCTTGTCAGGTGGAGTGAGAAGGGGGTCGAAGTCAGGGGAGGTCCCCAGGTTCGGTCTCTAGGTAGGGATGTGAAACACCCCTTCCCTGCCTGAAGAGTTGTGACCCAGCCTGGGTGCTGTAGAATAGGAGAGGGTTCAAGGTGGGGGGTGGGGTCCTGTTGATTCATTTTTTCTTTAATTCATAAAATTCATACATCATTGCAGTGGCTCAGTGGGGCCTGTTGGCTGCCTACTTACGCTTCCTCCTCCGTTTTCCCAGCCTGTAACTTCGTCTGCCACGTATCCTGTGCTGGAGGGGCCTCCATCTGCCCCCTACCCCCTGAACAGCTCCAGAAAACCTTGGGGGTCAACCCAACAAGTGGAACAGGGACGGCATTTGAGGGGTTCCTGTCGGTAAGAGGTTGAGTCTCCCCCGAGTCTGAGAGAGCATGGAGCAGTCCATGTGGACAGGGTGGCTGTCGCCAGTTCAGGGATCTGATTGGGCACATTCTGCCAAATGCACACCAAGAGCCCAACGTTGACTGCAGTGTTGAAAAGTGGGAGAAAATGGAAGTGGATGCTGGAAAATGGAGACACTGCAGGAGCCCAGCCTCCTTGAGGATGAAAATTGCTCCTCTTCTGACCATCGAATTGATCATTGGAATAGTGGGAAGGGGGAATAACCTTCCTTAACTGATTTGTTAGGAAGAGGGAGGGGCTGGGTGCCTGGGGGTGAGTTCTGCAAGATTGTGGGGTGACCAGACCAGGCTTTTGGTCACACACCCTTCTGGCATGCTGCCCCCAGTGATTTGGCCAATGGTGGTCAAAAAAGATTCGCCACCCTTGGTATAGGCGATGCTGGAAGGGGGATGGGGCGGACTCCTTGCAGCTGAAATAATGTTCTCTGATTGCACCACCTTTGCTCCCCAAAAGGTGCCCAAGCCTTCCGGGGTAAAGAAAGGCTGGCAGAGGGCTTTCGCCATCGTCAGTGATTTCAAGATCTTCCTGTTTGATGTGCCAGAGGGGAAGGCAGCACAATGCGACGTGAGCATCATGCACGTTACAGACATGAGGTAAGCAGGTACACCTTGCGCAGGAAGTGGCGCTGTGGGTGGCTGTGGGGTGGAGGTCTGACAGGGCCTTAGTATTTTCCAGGAATCCTAAATGAAGAAGGAAACTACCCATTATCTCTAGGGGTGCCCAAGGAAAGATCAAACGGTTCCATCCCCCCCTCTGCTTCTTTTTGTTTGTTTTGATTCCACTGGTTTTCAGTAGGATACGCAGCCAGGGTTGTCCTGCCGAGAATTCCATGCTTTCCACCCAAATGCCCTCTGCTTCGATGGGCAGAACTGCCACTACTACAGGTGCCACATAATTATACCCCTTCCCCATTTGTAAGAACTTGAATCTTTTGGTGTGGCAGCACCTGCTCTTTGGAACTCCCTGCCGATTGACGTCAGAGAGGCATCCTCATTGTGCTATTTTCAGCGCCTGCTAAAAACAGTCCTGTTTAGACAAGATGTTTAGAAAGTGGATGCGAGATTTAACTTTTTGAAAGTCTGAAATTGTTGCTGTTAATGTTTCTTACCGAGAATATTATTGCTCTGTCTGTGTTGTAAACTGCTTCAAGGCTTTTCTTAGAAACAGTGTATATACATTTAATGAAATAAAAAAAAAATTGCAGGCATTCCTCTAATCCCTGAGGAGAATTAGACATGCCAAATGTCATAACCAAGGATGCCAGGTGATATTGGGGGTGTGGTGGGGAGACACACCTTAGCTGGTGCCAGCACACCATGCAAATTTTAGGAGAATTCAACCCAGGAATTGCCATTTTCAGAGGCAGCCCTAGGTAGTCCTTAATTCTCCCTTGTCACCTGGGTGAGGGAAATAGCCCAAAATGAAAGAGAGAGCAATAGGGATTCCACCTCCATCGCCAAAATTATCTCATCCACTAGGATGGGAAAGCCGTGGCCCTCCAGAGGTTGTTGCACTCCCATCTTACCTGACTATTGGCCATGTTGGTTGAGGCTGATGGGAATTGTAGTCCAAGAACATCTGGAGGGCCCTGGGTTCCCCATGGCTGCCCTGAGGTAGCTTGCTGTGGTTGTGGTCCTGCAGATAACACAAGGCTCCTCCTCAGCCTCCACTCAGGGGAGAGAGGGATGTCTCTAAGGCTCCTGTTTTTCTTTTGGCAACAGGGATGAACAGTTCTCCGTGGCTCCAGTCCTGGCAGCAGACGTCATTCATGCCAGCAGCAAAGACGTGCCCTGCATATTCCGGGTAAGGAAGGAGAGAGGAATGGAGAGAGGAGCCCCCATTTCTCAGAAGACATTTTTCAGAGAAAATTTCTGAGGTGTCTCTTTTACTCTAGAGAAAAAAGGCCATTCTCTTCCGAATATTCTCCCCCCCCCCCAAATTTTTTTGTGGCAGTTGCCATTCCTCTCTGCCAATCTCCTCACCCCAGCTACCTTTCACACAACCTTTACTAACCTGGCACCCTCCAGATGTGCTGTACTACAACTCCCATCAGCCCCAAACACCACAGTTGTGCTCATTAGGGATGATCAGAGTTGTAGTCCAAAATATCTGGAAGGCAGCAGGCTGGTGAGGTTCCCTTTAGAATAACATGAGATCCGGGGCCTTGGGGAGGATACAGAATGGAGGCCGGACTGCCATACGATGGCTACTCCTGACCCTCGCAGCAGCGGCAGCAGCAAGAAACAAACAAAATCTTGGGGAAAAGAAAGAGGTTGTGCTACAAAACACATGGAGCCCACCCCTAAGAAACCCCAAGATAATTTTTCTGTCCTCTGAATAAATTTGGTGAAATGATCTCCCCAGTTTACCTGACGACAAAGAGGGTGGGTGATATTATGCACGACCACAATCTGAGTGGTGAGAGACTTTCGCGGTTCCAGGGCTCGGTTTCCTTGAAATGAGGGTCAGCGGAGATTGTGGTGTCTTTAGGATATATGGCTTTATTTACACATCTCTACAACCTGAGCATAGGACGGAGGGGCTCACAGCATCAACACCCCAACAGATCTTGCTTCTCCCTCAGTCGCAGCTTTGGATCCAGCACAGAGCAAACAGGTCTCTGTGTCTCCAGCTTCCAGCCTGCTTTTCCAGCTCAGCTCACATTCACCGCACTGGCTGTTGCTCTCCTCCCTAGCAGCTAGATGGGTTGGGTGGGTGGAGGAGACCCAGGCACAGGCTTGGAGGGCACCATCACTTGGCTGCATCTCTTGCAACCTGCTTATTCTTTTGGGATGCTGATGAGGACACTTAAGTGGCCAGCTAAGGCCACTGTCTTGCGATCGACAGGTCGGCGGTTTGAATCCCCGCGGCGGGGTGCGCTCCCGTTGCTCGGTCCCAGCGCCTGCCCACCTAGCAGTTCGAAAGCACTCCCAGGTGCAAGTAGATAAATAGGGACCGCTTACCAGTGGGAAGGTAAACGGCGTTCCGTGTGCTGCGCTGGCTTGCCAGATGCAGCTTGCCACGCTGGCCACGTGACCCGGAAGTGTCTGCGGACAGCGCTGGCTCCCGGCCTATAGAGTGAGATGAGCGCACAACCCTAGAGTCTGGCAAGACTGGCCCGTACGGGCAGGGGCACCTTTACCTTTTAAGGCCACTGTCTTATCAAAAATCACAGAATGGTAGAGTTGGAAGGGACCCCTGAGAGTCATCTAGTCCAACCCCCTGCAATGCAGGAATCTCAGCTAAAGCATCCACAACAGGTGACCTCCCAACCTCTGCTTTAAAACCTCCAAGGAAGCAGAGTCCACAACCTTGTGAGGGAAACCGTTCCACTGTCGAACAGCTCTTGCTGTCAGAAAGTTTTTCCCAGATGTTTAGCCGGAATCTCCTTTCTTGCTGATGCCTGACTTGTTCAGCAACCGCCTCCATTTCCTACTAACCCTCCCTGGGGACCACAAGAATCGAAAGGGACACAGGCCATCATCCAGACTGACCCCCCCAACAAAAAAAACCCACAGCGCTATAAAACAGAATACGTAAAAATCTCTTTTTTAATTTTATCGATTTTTTTATTGATTTTAACATACATACAAAAGAAACGACATTACAATACTAAAACAAAAAACAAAAATAAAAATAAAAACACATATTCCTTCTGAAGTTCATTTTAAATTCCATTATTAACTGACTTCCTTGAATCCCCCCTAACTGAATTTCATTGTATCACCTCGTAGCTGTTCTCCAAAATCATCTTTCTACTACTATTTACTCCTTCAATTTACTATCTTCATCTCTTTTCTTATTGACTTAAATCCATATTACTATACAACATTCTTATTCTAATCCTAGGCCTATTTGATACTTTCAGGTAGCTTCTAATTATCTTATATTACAATATTTAGCTAGAGAGAATAAGTAAAAATCTCAATACAACTAGCAACATGATGCAGAGCAGGGGAGGAAGAGACCTGGGTCCTAGCAGGGAGCTGGGGACCCTGAAAGCCATGTAGTCAAGGCAAGGATTCCTCCATCTGGGTACCCCTGAGGCCAGCTCCCCTTTGCTTCTCCTCCTCCTCCTCTTCCTGGCAACCTTTGGATGACCTGGAGTTTCCTCTGGGCTCGGATTGCCCCTCAGGGGCCAGAACGACTTACCTGCGCCTCCATCCTCAGGTGACGGCCTCTCAGCTGAGCTCCCCGCACACAACCAGCTCGATGCTGTTCCTGGCTGACAGCGAAGGGGAGATGAGGAAGTGGGTGGAGGTTCTGGCGGAGCTTCACCGCATCCTGCGGGAGAACCATCACCACGACCGCACCGTCTACATCCTCAAGGAGGCCTACGACAACGCCCTGCCCTTCATTCCCCATGCCCTGTCGGCGGCCATCATAGGTACGCAGGGAAGAGGGCAGGCCTGCTTTCGGAGGGAGGGAGAGGGTGCTGGAGGCAAAGCACTCTAAACTTCAGCCATTGGGGCTGAGCAAGGCTTGGGCAGGGCCCTCAGCTCTCCTATCGATGAGATGCCTGATCTGCCTGAGGGCAGAATTTTTGAGTCCCTAACCGAGAGAAGGAAGTGCGTTTCTAATGTCATCTGTTCCCTTTTGCAGACAGAGAGCGGATTGCTTTGGGTACAGAAGACGGCCTGTTTTTGATTCACCTCCGGACAAATGGTTTAGTATTGTTTATCTTTCGAATTACATAGTGCTGTAATATTTTGGGTGCCTAAAGCAGGCTTCCTCAACCTTGGCCCTCCAGATGTTTCAAGACTACAATTCCCATCATCCCTGACCACTGGTCCTGCTAGCTAGGGATCATGGGAGTTGTAAGCCAAAAACATCTGGAGGGCCGAGGTTGAGGAAGCCTGCTCTAAAGGTTTTAAACTCCTCTGGAAACTGTAGCACTGTGAGGGGAATAGGGGTCTCTCAGCACTCTGAAACAAACCACAATTCCCAGGATCCTTTGGGGGGGACTGTTTAACCTATTAAGATTGATATCCCTCTTGCCTAGTCTACAACTGCACCAAACTGCTCCTTCCCTCATCCAGTTAATTTTTTGCTTGCTGATGGCTCCTGATCTGATTTCTCTCTGATACAAACCTTGTGTCATCTATACTTTACTCAGTCACAGTTTCAGTTTTCTATTCTCCTTTTACCGATCTATATATCTTATCGGCTTTCCCCACCTTAATTTTTTTTAAAAACCCAATACAGTATGGTCGCGTCTTATGTGCATTTAACTTGCGCAATTTCAACCACGTGCAGTCAAAGGCAGGCTGGTTGAAATCGCACGACTTAAACACAAGCAAATTTAATGGGGAGCAAGAATCTCTCCAGGTCTGGGATGCTCCCGCGGGATTGCAGGAACTTGGACAGCCCCACAAGATCTTGCAAGAGCAGCCAAGGACCTCCCAAGCCAGTGCACAGAGACGGCCTTGTTTCCTAAGCAAGGCAGAGAGCTCAAAAGCTTTTTGCACTGAGGAAACCTGGCGCAAAAATAGGATTTAAGTTCTCTGCCTTGCTTAGGAAACAAGGCCCACTCTGGGAGCCATTTCTGGGAGCCCTGGGATGCTCATGTGGTGGTACTGTTCCAAAGACTTGAGTATAATAAT
Organism: Podarcis muralis; assembly: GCF_964188315.1. Taxonomy (NCBI): domain Eukaryota; kingdom Metazoa; phylum Chordata; class Lepidosauria; order Squamata; family Lacertidae; genus Podarcis; species Podarcis muralis. The sequence goes on along the minus strand of NC_135670.1, from coordinate 15,524,317 downwards.
TATAATTATAATTATAATAAAAAATAATAATTTACTATTTATTCCCCAGCCATTCTGGGCGGCTTCCAACAAAACATCAAAATACTGTAATGCATCAAACATTAAAAGCTTCCCTTTTAATGTGTTTTTGCATCTGTGCAAAACCCTTGGATTCAAACCCCCATGTAAGATGTAAACATATTTAGGGGAGGAGGAATTACTGTTCACTTCTGGCCTGTGTCCACACACCACACCCCCAGTCACCTTCCATTTCCTCCCCTCCCTCTGCAAATTCACAGTTCCCGTCCTTAGCTGGTAATGGAGTTGTGCCTCTTCTTTCCCTGCCCCAAATCCCCCCCCACTCCAGATGTGCTTCAGGTTGGGGACTGCCGCCGGGTGCAGCTGCTCCTGGTCTCTCCCAAGGCCCAGTTGCTCTCCGTCCTCTGCGGCAAGAACCACAGCCTCCGCATCTTCTCCTGGGCGGAGCTGGAGACCCCGGAGGCCATGGGGACCAAAGTGGTGGAGGCCAAGGGCTGCCAGGCGGTGGCTGTGGGGCTCGTCTGCCGCGGGACCACCCCCGTCCTCTGCGTGGCCTGCAAGCGGCAGGTCCTCTGCTTCCAGCTGACGGCCACGCGGCCCCCCCACCGGCGCATCAAGGAGATCCAGGCACCCGGCTACGTTCAGTGCTTGGACATCCTGGGCGACCGGCTGTGCGTGGGATGCCCCTCCAGCTTCTCCCTCTACCCTCTGCTCAACGAGGGACCCCCCGTGAGCCTGCCCCACCCCGAGGACCGCCGGGCAGCCGCCGTGACCCACATGGAAGCGCTGAAGGCCGTGGAGGTCAGCCTGAGCGAGCTGATCCTCTGCTTCAGTGGCTTTGGCCTCTACGTGGATGGGCAGGGGCGCAGGAGCCGCCCCCAGGAGCTGATGTGGCCCGCGCCTCCCCTCAATTGCTGTAAGTGTGCCCTTTTTGTTGGGGTTGGGGGGTCTAGATTATTTAAATATACTCATGGTTTATACTCATGTTCCTTGCTCTGCGGCCAAAAAGATAGTCCCTGCCAAGAGGCTTTTGTTCTAAAAGGACACGACACACAAGGAAAAGGGACCGGGAGGGAAGAGGAAGGGAAACCAAACCCAGGCACCAATAAAAGAAGTTGTTCTTCTAATGACCAGCTGGCACAGCTCGGGTCAGAGGTGTCTGATGGAGCTGGGCATTTGGCAAAGCAGATGGATTGAGTCTGCTACTTCCTCGTCTCTCCCACTGAGGCAGCCTAAGTAATGGCTGCCCCCAGGTGGCAGCGGAGGGAGGAGGCCTGGTGGTTGGAAAATAGACAGAATATCAGGGCTTACCCACCCTTAGCTTTTTGCCCCACTCTTTCCAGGCACTGGTCTGCTCTTAAAAGCCCCGTGCCTATAAACACGTGAGCAGGATTTGAACTATGAACAACAGAAGGGATTGAAGATTACAAAAGCTTTGTAAAGGTTTAAGAGATGGAAGACGGGGTGCAGCAGAGGGAAACAGAAACACCATGGAAAAGGGGGTGGGAAGTTGGGGAGGGGAGGTTATTATGTAAACTAACATAATAAAAACTTTAGCAAAAAAAAGCTCTGGGTCTGAGCATTCTTGGAGCTTTCACCACGAAAAGCCACTCAGAGCAAACGTCACTTTGAGTTTCCTGCAGACTGCAGTTGTTCTGATTGAGCTTTAAAGAGCAGGTTTTTGCAAGGAAAGCTCTGAAGCAGAAAAAGAAGGGTGCTTGGATATGGAGCTTTAAGGCATGTGCCTGGAGAGAGCGAAGGGCAGATAAGTGTGGAGAAGCCAGGCCATTGGTCCATCTATCCCGGTATAGTCCACTCAACTAGCCAGCGTTTCCCATCCCCTGCCACTGACCTGATCAGTGGAAGTGGCGATGCCACTGGGGGTCTCTGGCAGGTAAAGTGGGTGCTCCATCACTCAGTCAATGTCCCACCCACTAATAAAGAGTGTAGCAGTGGTGTTGGGTTCTGGGGTTTTTAATCTCTAGCTGTGGCGTGCAGCATGTGTTTTCTTGGGGGGAGGAAATCAATGGAAATGTTAATGTTTTTAAAATTAAATAAAGAGTGCATCAACCCAGGCAAGACTTGAACCCAAATCCAGAGGCAGGTACTTTTATATGCCAGGCTGAATGAGGGTTGTGGGTCCATACGTGTCTGCCCTACCCCAAGCGCCCAGATATTTGTAGCGCTGACTGCAGCACTGGATGAATGAGGGGAGGTGTGCACCCCAGCCCAACAATCTGGTCTTCATGTCCTTGTTGCCCCCTCCCAGGTTACAACGCTCCATACCTGTCAGTATTCAGTGAGAACGCAGTCGATGTGTTTGACGTCAGGAAAGCTGAGTGGATTCAGACGGTGTCTCTGAAAAAGGTTTGTGGGGGTTTCTTCTGGGTGGTTTTTTGGTCTTAATCCCTCACCCATAGGGTTTACCCTCCCCACTCCCCAAATCGCTTGACTTCATTTAACTGTTTATCACATCCTTACAGCCAATCTCAGGGGCTGAGATTGGTGGAGGGGGTCCTTCACCCTTAGAGGTTTGGGGTGGCAGCAGCCTGGGACAGGGCCTTCTCTGTGGCAGCCCCTAAACTGGGGGACTCCCTCCGCACTCCCTCCCTCCGTACCTTCATTATACAGCTTTCGGTGAATGCTGAAGACACACCTTTCCTCTGACTTTTGACACTTGAGATGCATATTTTTAGGACTCATATCTGTGATTTTACATTGTTTTGAACTGTTTTAAATATTGGGTTTTAATTATTGTAACCTGCCCTGGGTCCTTGGGGTGCAAGACGGGTGATGATGACGATGACGATGATAAACGAATGTTTTGTTTGCAAGTGTTTTTAATTGATTGATGGTCTTTGGCTCAATTGACCTGGCCAGTCAAACGACTTAACAGTGTGACCCAATGCATGTCTACTACAAAGTAAGATGCACTGAGTTCCATGGGCCTTACTCCCAGGGTTGCAGCCGTCCTCTTACCTATTTTGCATCTGCATGCTAAAAACAGGATTGTTTTGGTCAGGAATAACTAATGAGCTCCAGGGTCCTCTGGTGGGTGGGTGTGCTGGGATGGATCGAGGGCTTCGTCTCGGCGGTGGGGGGGAGGCTGCCAGCATCATCCTAAGCTTTGCAGAATTGCCTTCTCATGCTGCAGGGAAGGGGGTTCTGCCCCAGGGAAGGTTGGCAAGTACCCCATCTGGAACAAAACCTTTTCTCTGGAAATTTCATATTTCAGAAAAGTGTCCCTTTCTCTGGTTCCCAGGTACGAGCACTGAATCCTGAGGGCTCCCTTTGCACTTTTGGCAGCGAGAAAGTCCACCTGACTTACCTCAGAAACAAGGCAGCTGGTAAGTGGGGGGAGGGGGAGCAAGGGAATAGGTGAGGGACACACACACACCCCAAGGTGGCCCAGGGCTCATGTTGCTTCCAGGCAACTTTTCAGTCCTGATGTGTTAGTGGGGAAGTTATATGACATTATGGGACGCGGGTGGCGCTGTGGGTAAAAGCCTCAGCGCCTAGGGCTTGCCGATCGAAAGGTCGGTGGTTCGAATCCCCGTGGCGGGGTGCGCTCCCGTTGTTTGGTCCCAGCGCCTGCCAACCTAGCAGTTTGAAAGCACTCCCGGGTGCAAGTAGATAAATAGGGACCGCTTACTAGTGGGAAGGTAAACGGCGTTCTGTGTGCGGCTCTGGCTCGCCAGAGCAGCGATGTCACGCTGGCCACGTGACCTGGAAGTGTCTCCGGACAGCGCTGGCCCCCGGCCTCTTGAGTGAGATGGGCGCACAACCCTAGAGTATGTCAAGACTGGCCTGTACGGGCAGGGGTACCTTTACCTTTTTTATATGACATTGACCGAAAGCAATTATCACCTCACACTTTCCAGGGCATCCCCTTTAGTGGGGGTGGGAGAACTGAAAATAATACCAATATATCTCACATCTGGCAACCAATGTGCCCCTTTGGTTGCAGATAGTAGCACATGGGTAGACGAGTCTAAAAAGCCCAGGACACAAATTTTCACGGCCCTCTAGCAGCTATGGTGGCACATTTACCAGAAGTACTGCATTTAGCGTTAACTCTGGGAGTGTGTGCTCAATTCTGACCAAACTGAGCCTCATAGCATAAAATGTACATCATTATGACACCACCACCACCCCAAGTATCATAGAACCATAGAAGTGTAGAATTGGAAGGGACACCAAGAGTCATCTAGTCAACCCCCTGCAAGGCAGGAATCTCAACTAAAGCATCCCAGAGTCCACCGCCTCCTGAGGGAGACCGTTCCCCTGTCGAACAGCTCTTACTCTCAGAAAGTTCATCCTGATGTTTCGTCGGAATCTCCTTCCTTGTAACTTTGAAGCCACTGATTTCTCCTCCCTACCGCCTCCAGATCAGGACGAGTTTGAAAATAATTTTTATTAACAGGCCAATCACATCACATTATCCAAATCACATTAGTTCCAAATTATACAGCCAAATTTTAAATTTTGTTGGGGGTACCCATACATCAAGCTCCGCACGAGTCCAAAACTCCGAACGAGTCCAAACATCACTTATATTACTGCTTTAATTAGACAGTTCTATCCAGTTCAATCCAGATAGTCCTTTATTACTTTCTTTCTCTTCTTGTTGTTATTGTATAGATCAGGACGAGTTTGAAATCCCCCAGCCGACGGACAACAGCCGGCGGCACCTTGTGAGGACCAGGCACAAGCGCCGCTTCTCCTTCCGGATCTCTGAGGAAGAGCGGCAACACCAGAGGAGGTGAGGCATGTGGTGGCCCTCTTGTCGGTGGGGTCTCTGTCACTGTTGCTATTGCGTTTGGGGCTAAGAGGACATGCAGACGTTTTCAAAAGCTGGCTGCAAGGGGCCTTTCCTCCAGGGCGGAGACGCTTGGAAGGAAGCGTGCGTGTGAAATAAGCAAGGAGCAAAACGTTGGTGGAGTTGGTTCAGGGACCTTGGCATGCGGGGATGTGGGGCCTGTACATGAGAACAAAGTGGAAGACTCCCAACGAAAGATCCAACAGTCCACGCTCTTGGGCTCTTTCTCATCTGTTAAAAGGGTTTTGTTTTATGCCAGGCTTGTCATATTGTCTCGGAAAGCTGCTTTAAGCTTAATTATCGCAGTGTTTTTGGCATGTGGGTTTTCACAAGTGCTTCTTTCAAAAACATTGCCATGTTGTGGAATGAGCGTAAGAGATCAGAAGAGCCCGTCTAGTCCAGCATCCTGTCCCAGCCAAGATGCCCCAGTGGGAAACCCACAAGCAGGATCCGAACCCAAGAGCAACTCTCCTTTCCTGTGGTTTCCACCAATTGGAATTCAGAAATGTTACCGCCTCCAACTGTGGAGGCAGAGGATAGCCATGGCGGCTAGTATATTATGCACCACTTGATTGTAAAAAAAACCAACAACATCAAAGCCATTTACAAAAGAGATAAGGCAATGAATTATCAGTAAGAAAAATGAGCAACCATAATTTAAGACATTTGAAAAGTTTTTATTTTTTTATATAGCCTTTATCCTCCCCCATGAATCTGGCCAATCCAAGTTGGTGGACATTGCTGCCTCCTGTGGGAGTGAGTTCCATAGTTTAACTATGCAGCGCATGAAGAAGAACTGGGTTAGGAAGCCGCCTTATGCCATGTCAGGCCATTTGTGCATCTAGCCCAGGACTGTTGACACTGACTGGCAGCAGTTTTCCAGGTTTTAAGGCAGGAGTCTTTCCCAGCCCTGCCTGAAGGTGCTGCAGGAGATTGAACTGTGGCCCTTTCCCCGAGTAGAGCTGCTTCTGCCCCTGGATGGTTTGGGTTGCCCTTTTCCAGCCCTACAACATCCCCCCTCCTGCTAGCGTTCTCGTCTCTTGCAGGGAGATGATGCGCGACCCGACCCTCCGCTCCAAGCTCATCTCCAGCCCCAGCAACTTCAACCACCTGGTCCACGTCGGGCCGGGCGAGAAGCACCACCAGCTGCAGGACCTGCATGTGGTGAGTTGTGTGGCGGCGGACACAGAAGACGCTTCCTTGCTGCAGGGGTTGTCCGAGGAGAAAAGGGCAGCCTCTGATTTTAAGGGCATAAGGAGGGCTCATCTAAAACCAGCATCCAGTTCTCATTGTGGCCAACCAGTGGGAAACTCGCAAACAGGATTCAAACACAACAGCAACTTTTCCCTCCTGTGGCTTCTATTGAGAAGCATCGCTGCCTCCAACTGTGGCAGCAGAGCAGCGCCTTTGTGGCTAGTGGCTGTCAATAGCCCTCCAAGAATTTGTCCCACCCTCTTTTAAAGCTATCCAAGATGGTGGCCCTCCCTGCCTCCTGTGGGAGCAAATTCCAGTTTAACTCTGTTTCATGAAGAAGTCCTTTCTTTTCTCTTTCCCCGATTCTTCCAACATTCAGTTTCATGAGATGCCCATGAGTTTTAGCATTATGAGGGAGAAATATTTCTCCTCTATCTGCTTTCTCCATGCCAGGTGTAATTTTATAAACTGCGGGTGGTGCTGTGGGTTAAACCACAGAGCCTAGGACTTGCTGATCAGAAGGTCGGCGGTTCGAATCCCCGCGACCGAAAGCACATCAAAGTGCAAGTAGATAAATAGGTACCAATCCTGCGGGAAGGTAAACGGCGTTTCCGTGTGCTGCTCTGGTTCGCCAGAAGCAGCTTAGTCATGCTGGCCACATGACCTGGAAGCTGTAGGCTGGCTCCCTTGGCCAATAAAGCGAGATGAGCGCCGCAACCCCAGAGTCAGACACGACTGGACCTAATGGTCAAGGGTCCCTTTACCTTTACCATTCTTCAGTGCTAAAATCTGGTCCTTCTCTGTTGAAAACGCCAGGTCCCAGCATCCTTTGGTCCTCCGACCTGTTTGTGCTTATTCTCCCCACACACCCTCCCTTCTCCCTCAAGTATGATCCTTTCACGGCCTTTGTTTCCAGGCCCAGGAAGAGAAGAGGCGAGAGGCTCAAGTCCGGATGCGCTGCAGCAGCCTCTCCGAGACCCGGCGCCCCTCGGCTGCGGGCGGCACTGGCAGGACCCCGGGAGCCGCTGGTCCTTCCTTCTCCTCCTCCTGTAAGAGGGGTCATGGCAAAGGGGAGGCGGGGACCTCATCCAGGGCCACAGGGGCTGGGCTCTCCTGTGGCCCAGTGGCACCCAAGCAAGTGGGTTTTTTTTGGGGGGTGCAGGTGCCAATTCCTCAGCTGAGCTGCCCACCCTCTTGTCCCCGCAGTAAAGCACAAGTCTGGCAGCTCCATGTCTGATGACTCCTCTGCTGCTGCTCCGAGCTTTGGCGTGGGCAGTGCCACGCTGGCAGAGGTAAGGCATCCCTGTGCAAAAGGGGCAGGAGGAAACCGAGGCCTCGATTCCTGTTCTGCCCTTTTGCATTCCCCTCTCCCATCCCTATTCTGCACCAATCCTTGCCTCTTTTCTCCCAAGAACCACAGAGCCCTGTTTAGGGAAGTTTTTAATATTTAATGCTGTGCTGTTTTTAACACTTAATTGGGAGCCGCCCAGAGTGGCTGGGGAAACTCAGCCAGATGGGCGGGGTATAAATAATAAATTATTTTTATTATTATCATTATTATTATTTATTATAGTTGGAAGGGACACAAAGGCTCATTTAGTTCACCCCGCTGCAGTGCAGGAATCGAATGTTCAGACAGCAGTAGGTGAAGGCCCTCCCTACCCACACAGGCCCTTGCTAATAGGATGCCCACCCTATAAACGCAGGGCTTTCGCACTCCGCTGTTTCACACCCACACCCCACACACGTGCCTTCTCCTCTTCTAGCAGATCTTGGATAAAACGCAGAGCCTCCCTCCGTGCCCAGGAAGCACCAGTTCCACATGATGGGAGGCATCACTGCCCGGCTGCAGACCTGCCTTGGACGGCTCTGGCTCCTTTGACTCTGGCCACAAAAATGTGCCTCCCTGTCTGGACTCGAAGGGCAAAGCACCGCCTGGCAGATGCCCAGAGGCAGCGGGAGACTGCCAGCCCTTGTGAAGCGGCCTGGATCGCAGCACTTCAGCCTTCGAAGGTGGACCAGGGCTGGAATGGGGGTCGGTCAACCTCCATGAGGATGCAGCAAGAACTTCTCCCACCCCACATCTCAGGGAACGCGGCAGGCCACGCCCAGCTGCCTCAGCACCTCTGCCCCCAACCGCCCCACCAGCTCTCTCTTCTCCACATGCACCTGAACCCCTCTCCACCCACACTGCAAAAGCAGCAATGGGACCAGAACCGCCTCCCTCCAGCCTTGATGGAAACATTTTTAAAAGAGTCCCTAACGTTTACTTTTTACAAAAGCTATGCTACTTTCAGCCATATTCTAAGTAAAGCCTGAGACCATCGTGCCAGCAGCAGCGGGGTGGTGGTGTTGGCAAGACAAACGGGTGCCCTTTGAGGGCCAACCTGCAGGATGTGCACCCTGGCAGGGAGCAGAGGGACCCTCTCAGGGAATGGCAAAATCTCAGCCAGAAAGAAAATGCATTAAAGAGTTAAAAAGACAGTGCCGCTGGCAGGTTTTCTCAGGGGTGGGGAGTCACTGGATAAAGGGGGAGAGGGGATAAAAGGTTTGATGCCACGTTGCTCCTCCCCATCAGTCTGGTTGGCATGAAGTGTGTATGAACAAGCACAGATTGGAGTGCCTTTTTCACCTTTACTGGAGCTGCTGTGGTGCGCTAATCAAATTAAAGCCATGGTTTGGCTTAGCACAACATGCAAACCTCAGTTGGTGGTTTGTTTCACTCCCAACAAACCATAAGCTGGAACCAAGGTATGTTCCTTGCTTGCAGCTCGCTGGTAGCAAGGCCAGCTCCACCACGACCAGCTTGGCAGGGACTCTGAAGTCAAACCAGGGCTCTCCTCTGATTAGCAGGGGGGCAACGGCAGAAGAACATAAGGAGCGGCAGAAGAACATAAGGAGCAGCAAAGTGGGTGCTGTCTCTCCCCCGCTCCCCACTTGCTGATGCTTGCCAAGTTGTGGCTTGGCTTAGCCTTTTAAGAGCTTGCTGGATGAGGCCAGTAGTCCATCTGGGCCAGCATCCTGTTCTCACCGTGACCAACCAGATGCCCGTGGGAAACAAGATTCAAACGCAACAGCCCCCTCCCCTCCTGTGGTTTCCAGCAACTGCTCTTCAGAAGCATTGCTGCCTCTGACTGTGGAGGCAGGGCAGAACAGGCTAGGAGCCATCAAAAGTCCTCTCCTGTCTAATCCTCTTTTTTAAGCCATCTAAGTTTGCCATCCCTGCCTCCCATGGAGAGGCACAGTTCCAGAGTTTAACTATGCGCTGTGTGCAGGAGGACTTTCTTTTGTCTGTCCTGAATCTTCCAGCTTCACTGTATGGGCACAATTTTCTAGCATTAGGAGAGGGGCAGGGACATATTTATCTGTGCCATACATAATTTTATAAACTTCTATTGCAAAAGTCCCCAGTGCTGCAAACCTTTCTTCACAGGTGAGTTGCTCCATTCCCTTGGATCATCCCCCTTACGGGTGCACAAGTCGTGTGTGTGTGAGTGTGTGTGTGTGTGTGTGTGTGTGTGTGTGTGTGTGTGTATCCCTTACTATTTCTGTATTCTGGGGAGGAGAAAGGCACTCTCTGCCTGTGTCCCCTCCAGCCATTGTTTGGATTCCAACTCCCATGAACCCTGAAGACTGGCTGAGCTGGCTGGGGAAGAGGGGAGTTGCATGCCCCATCTCTGGGGGAGCCCAGGCACCCCACCCCTACCCTTAAGCTGCAAAAGTAGAGATGATAAGAGTCTGCTGGATCAGGCCAGCATCCTGTTTCCCACCAGATACCTGTGGGAAACCCACAAGAAGGATTTAAGCAAAAGAGCCCTCCTGTTTTTCCAGCAACAGGTATTCAGAAGCAGCACAGTGGTACCTCGGGTTACAGACGCTTCAGGTTATAGACTCTGCTAACCCAGAAATAGTACCTCGGGTTAAGAACTTTGCTTCAGGATGAGAACAGAAATTGTGCTCCACCAGTGCAGTGGCAGCAGGAAGCCCGATTAGCTAAAGTAGTGCTTCAGGTTAAGAACAGTTTCAGGTTAAGAACGGTCATCCGGGACGAATTAAGTTCTTAACCCGAGGTAGCACTGTACTGCGACATTCAGTATAGCCATCATGGCCAATAGCAGATGCAGGGAGGCCTCTGCTGTCCCACAGGTGCAGCCTCAGCCTGCCGGCACAGGTTCCAAAGCTGGCTGGCATGGAAGGCTTTTTTACATTATCGGTAAAGAGTTAATTTATTTGTCGGCTTCTGCATAAACCAATGAAACAGGCAAGAATCACATTTCACACACATACAAACATACATCCCGTGCTGGAACACCAGCCGCTGTACAGAATAGCTACTCTATGGAGACAGAGGGAGAGAGAGAGAGAGAGACTGTGTCCCCCCGCTGGGTAACTTCTCCCCGCCCCCAGGTGAGGGCATTTGGAATTCAAGGTGTCTCCGTCACTGGAGGGGGAAGACTCAGTGAACTGGAAACGCTTCTTGGCAAGCGATGATGGAGGTAGCAAACTCCCCCCCTCCCCCCCCAAAAAACCCACCAGGCTCTGCATCTTCTCCCTCTCCCCCTGCCCAGAAAAAAATCAACCTAGGAGAAGGAAGAGATTTGGAGACATGCCAGAAACAGCCCTTCTTCTGCCCTCCCCCACCGGCAGCCTGCTACCCCCCCCCTAATAAAAAAGTAAAAGGGACGGGGTGTGTCAGTCCAGCTTCCTGGCCCCCAGCTTCATGGGTCCCCTGGCCGCCTTCCGCTCTGCTCGCCGGGCCTCCATCTCCTGCTTCCTCTCCTCTCGCTTTTTCCGTGCTAGTTCAGCCTTGCTGGGACCTGAAAAAGCACAAAGAGAGCCCCACCCTGAGTCTGGGTCACAGGCTGGCTTCTCCATCAGCTCCAGGGAAGCTACAAGGGAAGGGGGGCAGGAAGGGGTGACTTGCCTTGCTCTGACTCCAGCGCCTCCCAGTTGTCTTGAAGGTCCCAGTCGCCCAGCGCCTCCACGTTCCTCTAGACAGAGGAGAAAGAGTCAAGGGGAATATAGAGATAAGAGACCCTGGAAGGGGCAGCTCCTTCCCCACCCATTAAGATATTTAGACAGTTACCAGCCAGACCAAGGCCCCATCTGCACAATACCTGCAGTCTCTTACCGCTCAGAATTCTAGGAGTTGCAGTTTGTTAAAGGTGATGAAGGTTGTTAGGATGGCAGCTATCCACCTCACAGAACTACAATTCCCAGAGTTCCCTGGGAAGAGGGCTGATGACTAAACCACTCTGGGAATTGTAGCTCTTTTAAGGGGAATGGGGAGTACTGTAACAACTCAGCGTCTTTGACAATCGACAGCAGTGGCCCTCCAGGGTCTCTGGCAGGAATCTTTTCCCCAGGCCCTACCTCATGATATTGGGGACTGGGCAAGAGGTTTTCTGCGTGCTGCTGCATGTCCTCTAAGCCCTGAGCTACACCCCTTCCCCTAAAGAGTGGAAGATCATAGAACTGCAAATTGGAAGGGACCCCAAGGGCCTCTAGCCCACCACCCTGCAATGTGGGAATTGCAGCTAAAGAATCCTTGACCGCTGGCTGCCCAACCTCTGCGTAAATGCCTCTGGTGTCCAGAGGTGCCTGCCACCTAGTCTGACCGTGCAGGATGCACGTTTTGAACTTTTCTAAATAGATTAAATGTTGCAACCCACTCTGGGACCTCGAGGTGATGGGCAGCTCTCTAGGGTTTGGGGCAACCCAATTTCCTTCTGCATGCAAAGCACTATCCCCATGCCGGAGTGAAGTCCCTTCCCCAAAAGTTGTG